>NC_059158.1:104927518-105070018 GCF_019923935.1 Bubalus bubalis
AGAATTTTTACACATACCCTTTGTATGTAAAGAAAATAAATATTAGATGTTAGTTTGGATTTTGAAATCAATCGTTAGTAACTAGAACCTATCCCTTTCCACTGTGTTATCTTAAAACTGCTAGCAGTTCTCAAGCAGAACTTTGAACACAGTATTTTTCCAAACTTTGCAGCTCAAAGTAAATACTTTTCATTTAAACTAATTTCAGTTATAAAATAGGGAAAACATCACCCACTTAAAAACAGCTTAAATTGCATGTACTTTGTCACTGTAAATAAACAAGGTAAACATTGACATAACTTCAAACTATTCTTGGGTTGAAAAAAATCTGCAGTTCAAAATAAAATTCCGCCTTTGGTCAACATTTTGGATGCAATTCAAAGTTTCTCATAAAATAAACATATTTTAAAGAGTGTTTTGAATTTCACTGCATAATTCCTAGCCAACAGAAATTACAGTGGTATCTTTAAGGTTTATTATATGTCAGATCAATAGCCATTATACAGGACTAACACAATCACTGAAGAGCAATACCTTTCTTCTACTTAACCCTTACTGCTAGGACATGAAGAAAAACTTCTGTAGTTGGTCCTTAGGGAAATCCTCTCACAGAGTGAAACTTTCTTGTTTCTTTGTTTAATAAGAAGAGTCTTCTTTTTTGGATAAAATGGAAACTGAGCTGACTTTCCAGTCCAGAAAGCAAAATACTCATTAAGGTAATCTTAATGAGAGTTTTTCAGTAAAACAGGGAAATAGTTTTACATCCTGCCTAATAACAAACTATTTTGAAGCTTTAACTTAAAATGAAAATGACCCATCACAACAGATTGTAAATTTTTTTTCTGATGTTTTTAAAAGTGCCTCGATGATTTCTACGTCTAGAGTGTTAAAGTTAAGTATTTGCTGTTTTATTTAAACATTTTGAAAAATGAACATTCTGGGGCTTTGCAGCATTATTAAGAAAAGCTGTCCATACTTTACCATGTTGTTACATGTGTTTATCTGCTGATTATAAAATGTGTTAAACAGTATTTTAAAAACAACAAAAAAAAATGCAGAGCTGCGCTTTGATTAATTCAGTGAACAAAACATATGCTGTTGGTTCTGTTCTATGAAATTCATATATGATCAATAAAATCTTTTAAAAGAGCAACTTTGGCTTTTAGGATTGTACTGCCGACCATGTTTTTCATCCCAGCTAACTCTGGGCTCGTACTGTTAACTTAGCAAACAAAACCACTTTCTGGCTATAATGGTAATGTCTTTTTAATATATTTTTATCCTCTTTCTAAATTTTCTTTAGGTTGGAAGCTGTGTATTGTGGGTGTTACCCACTTTGTCCCAAAGATTTGGTTTATCCCGAAATATTTCCAGGTAGCTGCTTTAATGTACTTTTGTCTTTGTTGAAATTTACTACATGATTCATGCTAAATTAGAAAGTTTGAAAATAAACTTAGGCAGGAGCAATTGTTTATTTGGCAAGTCAACATGTTAGTGTTAAGGAAAATTTTATGTGTTTTAATACATTAGAGTAAGCTTATATTTACCATCTGTTCTTTTAAGATAACAAAAAAGCAAGTTTTCAAATAGCATTCTTCATTGTTAGCATACACATCCCATAATGATGGATTTTTATAAGCAGGTCAGCATAGCTGCAATTGCTTACAGATTTTTTTTAATGATATACACAGAGAAAAATTGAGGACTGAAAGTCACACCAAATTATTTCAACAATTGACTAGTTAATAATATGCAACTGTTGTACAGAGTACGTATGGCTATCGTACTTGTTCTTTGAAAAAATTCTCATCACTAAATATATCACATATGCATTGTGTTACATTAGAATAATGTATTTTAATCACCCAAAGGAGATGTCTAAACAGCACAACTACACAGTCTTATTTAGCATTAAACATCCTTGTGAGCTGAGGTAACCTTATAAAATCATGCTTAAATAATGTAAAACACGAGGCGGCACAGAGCAATATGCATTTTTAATTAGTAAAGTGACTAATATCGGGTGTGTGCTTTGAGGTTTTTGTTTCATTAAAAATGTATCTGTTTTTCCTGCAGCTGAATATCTGTATTCTACACCTGAACAGCTTTCAAAAAGGCTCCAGAATTTCTGCAAGAGACCAGATATTACAAGAAAACATCTCTATAAGGTAGTTATTGAGAAGAGATTTACGTGGTATAAATACCATATTGAAGTACAAAGAAAAATCTTAAAAAAAAAAAAACATTTAATTAACATACTAATGTTTAAAGGAAACATGCTAGGGAGGGATATTAGTTGTTACACTAACAAGGATTAATTAAACTGGATGATGCCAGTTGTATTAACCTAGGTCTTACGAAATACGTGCACTTAATGCATGGTACATGCTTTTTTTTTAATTTATTGTTTTCTAAGATGACTGTCCTTTACATTTAGCCCCAAGAGGCTTATAAAAATGAACCTGGATTAATGTAACTCATTAGTTTAAAAGGAAGTAAAAGGAAAGATTCTACAATTATACTAATGAGGATAAGCCTTTCTTCCCATCGTAATGAAATCTTCAGTCCTCAAAAATTCAGGTGAATGACATTTGTGAAATTTGGTGTTCATTTTTTAAATACTTTAAAGATGATTTTGAGAATCAAATGTTTCCTTTGTCTAGTAAAATTACATAAAAACCCTCAGTTAGTTTAGGATTCAACTGTCAGTCTCCTGTCTGAATGACAGAGGCAAAAGGAAACGAGTTTAAATAGCATCATCATTCAGTCCCTTCATTCGTTATGTTTTTTCCCCTTGTTTGAATCAAGAATTTTACATTGTTGGAATAACAACAGAGAGACTCTCCTAAAAGTCCAAGTAATTGAACTGGGATAAATCTGCTTTACGAGTTGTGAAGGTGGCTCTAGGCCATTAGTAATATACCTTTTTATATTCTTTGAATGTAGCATCTTCATTTTACATAAATTCAGTATACTTTACAATCTAGCAGTTTTCTAATCCAGCATATTTTAATTTTCCTATGTTAATATGTATCCTTTCTACATGAAATACAGCCCGCTGCCTTTTTTCCTCTCCTTTCCCTTATCATGGCCTCAGATACATACATATTTACATAGTGATACATCAAAACATGACTTTGTTTCTGCAGGAAACAGTTAAACTTCAAGAAAAAGGGAGAGAACCAAAAATGCAATTTAACACCCAATTTCAAGCTCATTATCTTTCATTGTCTATTAACTTGGCAATGGTTCAGAAGGTAGCTCATAATAGTTTAAAATGCTGACTGAACAATTCCAGGCTTCAGTGTTACTCCTTCAGTCAATACGATTGTATCGTATTCGTAGGAAGCTTCAAAAAGAAAACAGTCTTCCAAGGTTTACATCCAGATTTCCTCATTTTGAAAGTTCAGTCATGGTCTTGTTTGGGTAAAATGTTAATTTGGTAGTTTCCCACATAATAGACTGTCAAAATATACAGATTATGAAATTGAAGAAATAGAGTAATATGTATTAATACAAATAGGTTCATCTTCTACATATGACACAAAGCTACTTTTTAGTGAGTTTACCATCGGATTATTGATTTTTTTTTCCTTCTAGTGAATTTTTGGGCAATTTTTTTTTCAGTTTTATTGAGATATAATTGACTTACTGCACTGTATAAGTAAGTGTGAGGTGTGCAGAATTGTGATGGACATATGTTTTGAAATGATTAATGATTACCACCACAAGTTTTAGTTATCACCCATCATCTCACAGAGGTACCAAAAAAAAAAAAAAGCGAGAGAAAAAATGTTTTTATCTCATGGTGAGAATGGTGAAGCATTTTAAATTGTATTTCCACCATCAGAATTTTCCATTTTTAATTTTGTTTCCAGGTAGGCATTATCATCCCTGATCTTTAACCATTTCAAAAGTTATTGCAACAGGTTGCGTAGAGTTACAATAAAGAACACATCTCCAACTGAAATATTTTAAAATAGCTATTGCCATAACATAGCTCTAATTATTTCTTTTTCCAAGAGCTTCTGGAAAAACTCTGAAGCAATGTCAACTTAGTGGTATGCTATTAATATACCAAATTGTTCTTCCTATAGCTTAAAATATAGCAAATACCTTAAGTGTTTGTTCATGTTACTATGGTTTACATACATTACTAGTCCATGCATCCTAACATGATCCAAGTCAGTTTAAGAAATTAGTGTTTTATGTATAAGCATTTATAAGAATTTCTATATATTATTTATTTTATGTACTTTTAACATGGATTTTTTTTTCTTATGAATCTATTATACACATTGATATATATCCTCATTCTAGATCCTGATGACATGTATCCAAAAATTCATCTCAAAAATGAATAAGTTAGCCCAGGAATTAGAAATAATCAAGAGCTTTACAATGCAGTTGCCAGGACAAACTGATAAAAATCACAAGGACCACAGATCTAGTTGGGTGGTTGTAATAAGATTTAGAGCTAAAACAGAAAAGGAATGCCAGCTATAACTTTATCATTAAGATTTAATACATTACACTATTTTTTTTTTACCTTATGTTTTATAAATATTCACATTTCAGGTAACATTTGCCCTCACTAAATATCAGAGAATTATTTTCCCCAAGGCAGCTTTGTATTTTTCTTAGGCAATGGAAGAGACTTGTGTGTATATTATACAGAGAGTATTGAGGTTTTCTTTTTAAATGTACTCCATTGGACAGTGCTGTTTTGCTTTTAAAAACATATGCTTCTAAAATCTAAAAGGATAGAAAGTCACTGAATTCTTTACTTTGCTCCTTTCACATTTTTACACCTTACTCTTTTTTTTTGTTGTTAAAAGTTTACATTTTAAAATCATCTCAACTACTTATCATGTAGAGTTCACTTTAGGATAAGATTTTTCATATGGATTCACACTTAGAAATTTAATGACTAGAATAAGGCTACTAACACTTGGCTTTTTTCTCACATGAGACATTATACTTTCAATATGAGTGAGAGTTTGGGGGCTATAACTTGAAGCAGGATTTGAAACAGAATGCTAGTAACTGAAAAGCAGAAACAGAATTTGATACCTTTTTTTTCTTAAAGTGACTCTTTCTGCTACAAAACTCCATGCTCATGACTTCTCACCTGAAATGGTTTCAGACTTGAAATGTTTAAATTCCTCGTGTGCATGCAAGTGTGCTCCCCTTCTCTCTCACACAGACATTTTACTTAAGATATTTAGAGAAATGCATGCAGAAATCACATTTCTTAATTATTTTTAAAACTTAAAACCCTGTTCTGAATTTTTAAAAAATCTAAAGCCATTTCTTAAAAAGTTTGCCACGAGGCTCAGCCATTGGACTGCAGGTTTCTTGTACTTACAGGACATGTCCCTTTCTAAGTAGGTTACACCCCGCAGCCACACACTTGCCACAGAGATAAAGTAGGTTTCACTTCATCTGTAATAGGGAGCTCTTTTATGACTCTTGAACACAAGATTCTAGAAATAATCATAAAGTAATCAACCAAGGATTAACTTCTAACAGTAACATAGGGCTTCCTTTTACAACCCAAGTAAGTCTCATACCGGGAAGTTATATTTTTTGGGGTCTCATTTTGACAATGGGAATTTACTTACTGAAAATTGCCAACAATTACTTGAGATCAGTACTTTATGCTTTTAGAGAGCCTTTGATCATTAGATTTTAAAATGCTTTAGAGGAAAATTTCTGTTCACCCCCTTGTTACCAGTATTGAAAAGAGCACAAAAGTACTAATGGGGTCATTGTATAAAATATATACTGCCAGGACTAACAGTAGGTTTTCATTCCCACCCTATTTTTCATTTATTTTTATTTATAAATTGAGTGATATTCTGTGTTTAAAAACGAGAGAGAGAGATGCCATCCTTCCTTTGCTTTACGAGGGTAAACTGTAGTTTAAGTTTTTTCAGATGATAGCAGCTGATTTTTATTTTGTTCCCCTCTTCAAGTTCTTTCACATTCCAGAAACCTTTATAACCTGCTGTTATTTGGAGGAGAGGATAACTTTCAGATTTCTGCCTAAAAGTGATTCCAAAGAGTGATTAAGCTTACAGTTCAGATTCAGAGCCCAGAAAAGCCATTTGTGGTTGTCTTAATTATATCAGGTTATATCTCCCCGAACCACAGCCAAGCCACTTGAAGTTTCCTTCAAGAGACTGGTCACTTTATAGTCCCCTTTTAATTTGAGTTTATACTCTAGATGTGAATAAGGTGGTGCTCACTAGTATTAACACGCCTCCAAAGTCATTACTTTTTCCTTAAAAAATGAAAACTTAAAAGCTCATGACATTTTTAGAACTTCAAAAACCTCTCAATTGCACCAGCACAGTCTAAGGCAAATGATCCGTCTCAATCTCTCTTCCTCCCTCCCCGTTACTCGTCCCTCTCTTTCTTAACTTCTTTCCTTGATTTTGTTTGGCTTGGTTTTCCTTTGATTTGTCTAAGTAAAATGCAAACAAAAAATCTTTAGCACAATAGATATACTCAGGGTGATTAAGATCAGTTAGAGGTTTTGGCTGCTTCTCTTTCTCTGCTACTAATTTGTAGCCTGGCTCTAGGTGAACTTCTTAGCCTCTATATGATTCATCTATAAACTTGGAAGAATTCTTTTTTTCTTAATTCTTAATAGCATTTTCCCCCTGGGGTCCTGCTATAATGAAATAATGAATATAAACCCGTTTGTAAACTTGAAGTGCTTTATAAATTCCACGTAATAGTAATGGCATTTCTCTTGTGCCTTCACCACTTAAAAGTAAAATTCACATTCACAAAAAACATGTATTAAGAGTGTTGTCTATCTTATGTTTAGAAAACTTAAAAGTTGGATGATAAACTTCTGATAGCTGTCATCCATAACATAAACCAGGAAGTTTGTGTGCAGTAGAATATACCCATTTGAAAAAAAAAAAAAAAAGTGGGGTTGGGGGGGCAGCTTTCCACAACGGTTGAAAATATAGTTACACTTTAAGCCAATCAGAAACTGGGATTTCCTGAGGTGATGAAACTTGAGAACCATTTACTTGGTGGCTTTTTGAAATCTAATTGACGTAAGTTATGCAAATTTACAATATGAATTTTCAGCATGCTTTAGTCTTTCGGTCGTTAATGCTTCTTCATTGCTTTTTCTTCTCTCCCTCCCCCTTACAGGGTGAAATGGCTCCTTTTTCTTGGGCAGCCCTACATGGTAAATTCAGGTCTCTGCTTACAGCAGAACCTAGGGAAGATTTGTGACAGATGGGGCTAAGTCACAAACTTGCAGCCTAAGGCAGAATCTGTAGAACTTTCCAGAGTGTGCCCATATTTACCTGATCAGAGAGAAAAGAAAATCTGCAGAGGAAGCTGAGCCTGGCTGCTTGTCATAGCTGACACAGAGCCATCTGCCACAAACCTGTGGCGGCTTCAGATCTCCAATCCCTGCCACCACCCCAACTCAAATTAAATACAGATTCCTAGAGACGTTATGATGGTTACACATGTCCTCGGCATCACATGGAGGAGACTGTTCAAAAAAAATATGTGGCCTGTTGTATAACCGCACTCATGTATCCCATATGTGGTGCCACATTGAATTTCCGGTTGAATCCGTTTTTATCCTTTGTACTGGATGACATGGTGCCTGAATTCTTTCTTTTCGCCGACACGATGGCAGCCAAACTGCAGCTTCAAACGCTCTCACTTGGCTGGGTTTCTACCTAGGTTGCCAGGTTATCATCGGAGCCTTCTTGTGTCCTCAGAGGGCCACGGGGCCTGAAAGGAGGATCAGAATGCTACTGACTAATTGGGCAGCCATCTCGGAATTGTTTGTGGGCAAAGAGCTGCTCTAGCACTTTTCTTTTAGCAAATTAATGACTCCCTGGCACCAGGGTTTTAAGTGAAGGTATTAATAAGAAGTCTGGCAGGTATTCCCATGATTCACAGTTACATTTGCATTTAATTTATCTTAAAGAAAGTTGCAAGATAAACAGCTGTAATTCAGACAAACATGGGAAATACACTAAGTGGGGCCATCTCGCCCATAAAATGAACACAGAGATACTTGTTTTAATTCTTTTCCAGGCATAAAAATAGAGAAATAAAAATACTTCTTACAAAACCAGTAATTTTGATATAAATATTTGTCAAAAATATTTGCATCCAGCTACAAATATAATCTTCTCAAGATAAATCACTTATGATTCCAATAGTCAAGCTGGTGTATTTGTTAATGTCAAGATATTTTGAATGGCTAGATTGTAAAATAAATTTTTAATAAAGTGCCCACTGCAATTTTTAATTAACACATCTCATTTCCATGTAAGTGTGTACATCTATCTGTATGTTTCTCTCTGAACACTTTCCTTGTGTCAGAGACAACGAATACAATTGTTTCTTTTCCCGATGAACGAGGATCTGTTTTGCAAATGTTTGTGAGATATTATGACATTTCCAAGATTTTCTTTGCATTCTGGAAAGCAGGAGGTAAACATTTGTAGTCATTAAGGTAAAGTCTGTTGATAAACCATCTTCTGTTTACTGACAGGTAAATTGTAACTCTCCTAGCTTTTGAAATGAATAACTTCTATAAGCTGCAAAGTGAGGAGCAGCCAGGGGAAAGGGGGCAGACAAGGGCCAAGCCTGGCTGCTTGGCTTTTAGAAGGACTGAGTTGTCTAGCAGGCATCTGAGACAGAGGGGGCACTGGTTCAAAAGTCTGGTAGGACCCATCTGACAGGTAGCAAAAGTGTAAGCAGGAAATAGATGAAGGTAGAGCCCTCTAGATAGAGGCAGTCTTGCAGATCAGAAAAAGCAGCTGTTCAAGGCCCAGGAGGCCAAGGAATTTAAAAGCAGGGAGAGTAAGAAGCAGAAACAACAGGTTCTATCTCTGCACAGAGCCGTCCCTGACCAGTGTGAGAGCCCTATCTATGATGGACATCACAGCACTGGATTTGAGTCCTCCTCCCGTTCTGAGAAGGCACTGGACAAATTAGCCCATAAAACAAAGGGCTCAAGAATTATTTGAGAAGTCCCTTCTGGTCTGAGACTGTGAAACTTGGAATCTATCGATTATGTTCCTTTTGAGTGCAAAAGCTAATATAAAAGGGCCTAAGAGCTTTTTAGACTCTTCTCCTGAGCAGGGTTAAGCATCTAAAGGGATGCTTCAGTTAGAAAGGTGCTGTGTTATAGATGACGTCTCTCAAAACAATATTATACTCTCACAGCCAAGAGACAGTGCTTATTTCATTATGTCCTACTATCCTGAAAATGATGAGCTCACATTTCATAGTGAATTGTGTATTATATGCATAACTATCCATATATACTTTTTTTTTAATTCACAGGAAAACAACATTAATTACCATTCAGATAGTGCATCTGAAACACTTAAATATTTGCCTGATTTTGGCAAACACAATATTGCAAGTTACCTGTGTACAAAGATATTTTTCTACACCCATAAACTCAAATCAAATTTTGGCTTTAGCTATGCCAGCATTACTTCTGGAATAAAAATTTGCAATAAAGTGGTCACTTCTTAAAACTATACTGTTGGATTTGGTATTAGTGCAAATAAGCAATAAAAAGTCTTGTAAATGTATCATTTGTAACATTTGAAAAGATAACTGTATATGTGTGTGTATGTGCCTGTGTGGTGCTCAACACCCATGATATGGTGGCATGAAGGGTTATTCAGTTAACCCATATTTTGTTAAGGAAAATCGACAGTACAAGCTGACTCTTTACTTCCTGCTTTGCTTGTGCTGTGCTGTGCTGTGCTGTTGCTAAGTCACTTCAATCTTGTCTAACTCTCTGCAACCCTATGGACTGTAGCCCTCTAGGCTCCTCTGCCCATGAGATTCTCTGGACAAGAATACTGCAGTGGGTTGCCTTGTCCTCCTCCAGGGGATCTTCCCGACCCAGGCAGGGACTGAACACGCCTCTCTCAAGTCTCCTGCACTGGCTGGCGAGTTCTTTACCACTAGCGCCACCTGGGAAGCCCCTTGCTTTCTTCACTTTCACTAAAGAGAGCAGACACTCCCATTATTTCTTATTTTGAGTATAGATGTTGAAAATTTTTGTTTTTTTTTAAACATTCAATTCTGTTCATGTTATTCTCTTTTACATTAATCATTAAACCAATTTTAATCTTAAATGTCTTTAAAAGTCTGCCCATTATCAACCCTGACACAGTGTTCAGGATGCTTGTCCCGAATTTACCTAACCTGTGTTTCTGGCAAGGTGTTTCTGTAATAAACAGAAGAGCACCTAGTTCTTAATATACTTATTTATACCAGGTTAATTGGGAATAGATCAAAAGACCTTTCCCCAAATGCACCTGGTTTAACAAGCATCCTTCAGATATGGTTAATTTTTAACGTCCTGCTCCAGCTCTCAGTTCTTCAAACTTGCCACATAAAGATGGCAACACAGGCAGTAAGGCAGGGAAGGCTCAGCCATAGAGGGCTGCACGAATTCACTTCAACACCTTGAAATGCATCTGGAAGCAAAGATTTCGTTTTATGTTGAAGGTGTTAATTATATTTGATATTTTTAAAAGTAAAATCTGTTTTTGAGAAAGCATCTGCTACCCAGAAATATTATGAGCCACAAAAAAATTTTTCATTTCAGTCTCAAGATACTTTCTGCAGATGAGAGAATCAGTTTTCAAATGAGAGTCCATGCTGTCTTTTAATGTTGACATATTCTATGAGTTTTATTCTTCTGTTGACTATTGACAGGTGTCACCCTAAGTGCCTTTCTGTTTCTGTGGAAAACTGGAAAACAAGTTTCATTTTAAAATGTGAATTCAGATGTACAATGACTAGTGCTGCGATAACGTGCCCTCCCCTCACAATTATTCCCTAAAATGTAATTGGGAAAGTTTTTAAACTATGTAAACAATTCTACAGGATGCTCAAAGATATGTACCTGTGTGCTTAAAGTATAACAGAAAACTTGGGAATTAGCACCAAATTTACAATTATGGTTAAGTCAGAGGAGTGATGGTAGGAAGATTAGACACATAACTGGCAAAGGGTGCAGTACTTTAAGAAATGGTCTATTTCTTAAGCTGGGTCATAGCACACAAAGTCTTATTTCTACCCTTTATGACTTTTTGTATGTCTTAAATGTTATTATTGGATCTACATTTTGATAGGAGCTGTAGATGTTTTGGTTACCATGTGTAATATAGGAGCTGTAATACTCTGCTACCACACCATTCTTAACGTTTCTCAGTTGATGGATGGAGTCAGAAAACCATTTTCCTTTAAACAGTAAAAGAAACTGCCCTTTTTTCCACCACTGGTGGTGGAAATGCACCACCAGTTTTGCATGAGAAGACTTTCCTTGGCTTACTGGGAGCCAAGCACTTAACCTTGACCCTGAAACAACCCATACTACGAAGGAAGTTGAACTTGACTGTCTGTGGGTTCCTTTTTCCTGGGGCTAATGATCACCGTTTCTGACTAATGTGTGTGGCGTTACAAATAGAAAATGGAAAACTAGGGCTCCAGAAACTCCTTTTTGAAGAGTCAAGAGAGGAAGATGGAGGAAGTTATTATATGAGCTGGTCTTTTTTATCTTGAAAAATTCAGAGCTTTGTGGTAGGGCACAGAGCTGTCTGAGCTGCTAACCACTCTGCCCACTTCCTGCATTGTTACCTGTTCCCTTTCCTCTTTAAGACAAAGGCTTTCATTGTCGTCATCCCATGAAAAGGAATCCTCCAAGTATCTGTGATGCCTTAGCTGCATGTGAGTTACGTATGACTTCAGAATCCCCACATCCTGTGGCCCATTTTCTAATTTGGAATTTGGGAGTCAGTGCCTTCTGGGGTCCTCCCAGCACCTAGCACCACCTTGAAAGTGAAGTCACTCAGTTGTGTCCAACTCTTTGCAACCCCATGGACTGTAGCCTATCAGGCTCCTCTGTCCATGGGTTTTTCCAGGCAAGAGTGCCTGGAGTGGATTGCCATTTCCTTCTCCAGGGGATCTTCCCAACCCAGGAATTGAACCCAGGTGTCCCGCATTGCGGGCAGACGCTTTACCATCTGAGCCACCAAGGAAGCCCACCTTAGTGATTCCTTTTTCTCTCCCGTATCTCTGTGGTAATGAGTTTCAACCCTAGGACAGGTTCTTCGTGGTTCCCATAAACAAATGCAAAGAACTGATGTTTCCTAAGAGACAATCTGGTACTTCCCCTGGTGGCTCAGCAGTCAAGAATCCACCTGCAATGCAGGAGTCGGAAGAGATGCAGGTTCGATCCCTGGGTTGAGAAGATTCCCTGGAGGAGAGCATGGCATCCCACTCCAGTATTCTTGCCTGGAGAATCCCATGGATAGAGGAGCCTGGCGGGCTGCAACCCATAGGGTCACAGAAGTTGGACATGAATGAAGCAACTTGGCATGCAAGCACACAGAAGATAACCTAAAATGTGTACTGTCATATTAGTTACTGCATGTAAATAGCAGACCCAAGACGGAGTGCTGGAAGATGGGATTCCCACTGGAAATACTTATGTAACACTTTTCTCAAGGAATTTGAAGTCCTTTATATCTGAAAATGTAATGTTTCCATCACCATTTCACAAGTGAGAAAATTAAGGCATCATGTTAAGGCTTATGTAGGAGCCAGACTGCCTTATAGAAACAGAAGGATGTTTTGTGTCTTTGTATAAGCCTTTCTCTGCATAGGACAGTGGCATTGCCACCTTCCTGCCTTTCAGGAAGCACCAAGTTCAGTGTTGATGAGTCACTGGGACCTCTGGTTCCCTATTATTTCTCCCCTCACCAGGCAAAGGGCAGCAGGAGGTGGCCCACACACGTAGTTGGTAGAAAAAGGAGCATGAGAGACCCTGTGGTTTTGCTCATATTTTAAGTATTTTTATTATGACTGTTATTATATCTGTAGGGAAGCATTGGGTTGCTACATCCCATCCCAGGCCCTTGCCACTCCTGTGGTCTTAACACTCTGTAGGACTTACACATGATGTAACTTCCCTGGCCCTCCTGGTACAGCATTTATGTTTGTAACCTCCCTGTTTTAGATGTGAGGACACTGAGGGCTGAGTCCTGGCTGAGTTGCTTTGGGTCCCATGTAGACACAGGTCTAGACTTCAGTCTCTTTCAGGAGGTTGTGGTCAACTCATTTGGTCAAGTGGTATAGTGGTTTGGTGGTGGTTTAGTCGCTAAGTCATGTCTGACACTTGCAACTCCATGGACTATAGCCCACCAGGTTCCACTGTCCATGGGATTTCCCAGGCCAGAATACTGGAGTGGGCTGCCGTTTCTTTCTGCAGACCATTCCTTAAAGGAGGTGAAGGGGAATATATCTATCTGTCCATCTTTTCCCCCTTCCCTCCCCCTCTTACTATCAGAAGAAACAGAAAGAAGTTGCTAGTACTTGGCTATAGATTAATTTCATGTTCCTCCTGCCTGGCCTGGTTATACTTGCAGTCCAACCATTCCATAAGGAGAGGAATGCAAAAAAATTGACTTCTGGTCCTAAACTCTCTGACTTCTGGTACCTGTGATGTTTCTGAATAGCTGAGTCTTTTTGCCTTTCACATCATACATGTAGACGCTACCTATCAAACAGATAGGCTGGCCCTTTATCCAAAAGGCAGTCCCCACGATCTCGCCCTGTGCAAAGGGCCTAGGGCAGAGGGGGCAGGTGGCATCAGTGCAGAAGCACCTTTAATTGTGCAGCAAGGGCCCGCTTCGTCTCATCCCCAATAGATAACCCAGAAATTACATCCTGAAACTTACTTCCCCAAAAAGAAAAGGAAGAGGAGGAATAATTTTAAAAGAAGATACTTCTAATACAGTATTAGACTGTAATTCATAGGGAAATTTATGCCTGAGATATGAATTTCTGAAAATAGCATTTTTTAAAGGGAAACACTGACACATCCTTAATTATAGAGTAATAAATACCAATGGTATATTATCTTCTGATATTTCCTTACACAGATATCAAAGCATGCAGCTGTCTTTGAAAACTGATAATCAAGTACAATGTGAGTGTATTACATCTTGAGCTTACAGCACACCCTTTAACTAAGCAGCCTCATGGAGCACTTAACAGTGAGAAACAGAGCTGCTTCGAGTAGAAACCTAACTGAACAAATTAGACTTGAATTGTAACTTAAGAATCATAGTCAAACCAAAATGCCTGTCCTTGCCAGGAAAGGCATTCCAAAGGCAAAGAGCATGCCAAGTAAAAAGCCTTTGCTTCAGGATTATGGAGGCAGTTCTCAAAAGCCAGCATAACTTAATGATCAATCAGAAAAATATAGAGCAGTAACTTCACAACCAAAGGATGCATAAAAATTGTACAAAGCATTAATAGTGGAATAGGGAGGAAGAATGGGATTTTAACAGAAAGTATTAAGGTCTTAGAAAGCTCTATTTATTGCTTTCAATCCAGGCAGCAAAAAGAAAGAAAGACAAACATGGTCAAAGAAAAAGTACGTGGACAAATGTGGGGGGTAGGAAAGGAAATGAAGGTTAAACAAGGCCAATATGATTCAGAATGAAAGGGAGGGAGGCGAGGACAAGGAGCCAGCTGCAATTACTAAATGTTACATTAAGAAGAGCTGCAATGGAGAGGGGAGGTTTGGATATTTGACTAAGTGGATTAATGCCTTCTTCCTGGGGTGTCTGAAGATGCAGATTTTAATTTATTTGGTACAGGATTTTATTGTGAAATTCTTAGCAGGATGGGGATAAAGAGAGACAGTTATAAACACTTAAAAAGTAGAAAAGGGGAACATAATGGTTTTCATAAATTTAACTATAATAAACATAGTGTTTGAAGCTATGGATACAGGTAAATGGAAAAAAAAAATATTAGTCCATAATAGTAGAACTTACAGGAAATTTAGACGAAATTTAAAAGGCAAAAAAAAAAAAAACCAAAAAAACAGATAGATGTGTGAAGCCAAGGATTTTGAATGACTTAGGGGCTGGTTTTATTGCTGCTCTCCTTTCTCCACCCATTAAAAATAATAAATCATAACTCTGGCATTTAGAAACCTAGTCATGAACATCATTTATTAATATAAACTTGATCCTGTGCTGTTCTTTGGTGGGTGGTAAAAACACGAACTAACAAAACTGGCCTAAAACAGCGATAGCAGGGTGATCCTCTCAAACACAGGGAAACTATAAGCAAAGAAAAACTCCTCATTTGCTCTTTCACCTTACTTATTTTGCTGAAAGAGAAAGTCAAAATGTGGAGTGCATGTGGCTAAATCAAGACTGGATGCTTCAGAGTAGATTTTAAAGATTTTCCTAAATATGTATCAAAGGGTGGGGGAGGCTTGGAACCTAGTGTGATTTACAGCAATTTATTAATCTGCTCATCTACTACCACTTCTGGGAAAAGTGGCAAATAAGGAAGGAAGGCTCTCTACCTTCCGCAGTGGAAGCGAGGAGAGCAGAAATTTAATCACGTTCCCTGAGTGGAATGCTTCTGTCATTTGGCTGGCAACCAGTCCACGAACTTACTGGTTCAGGCGTTTGTCTGGCCAATAACGGAATCATTTAAAGTGAAAATATGGATCAGGAGGTATTTAAGAATTCCTGATATGCAACTATTAATCTTGAATGCAAATAGCATTATTTGGGGTGTGGGCAAATCACTTAACTGGAATCACATGAAAAAGCACTTTGAATTTTTTTTTTTTAATGCTGTAAGGAAAATGGCACTGATGGAAAAATTACAAATAAAAGACAGGAGAATACCTACAATGAGGAAGGCTGGTAAAATGACTAAGCAAGGTGGTCTTACTGCCTCCAACCTGCTGCATCATTTTTCTCAGTAAACAGATTACTAACAGAGCCAAATATCTCTATTTCTCAAGCTGACTCAGCAACAAGAGGAATAAAATACAGAAAAGTGCAATGCTTGATGGCTCGGGGTGATCCTCAAAGGTCATCCCTTTAGTTTCAGTGTTAAAAATTGAGGGCCCAGAACTAGAGATGTGTGATGGTCACATAGTGGGATTTGGCTTCTGAACACCACCCTACCCTAAGTGAAGGATTTAGGACGTCACGGAGTTGAAGTGGCATCTTAAATCCCAGGAAACATGGTAGAGATTGTTTTGCGATCATAATGAATAAGAGAAAAGGTTTCAACGCATACATCTCTTTTTCCTCCCGAGTCCAGAACCATCGAGAACCTTGTGCTCTCTGGTGCTTGCAGCTATGTTCCCTTTCTATGGGCTCAACTTTGCTCCTGGATTTCTAATCCTGTGATACCAGGCAAGGGGAGGGGGGGGGACACGCAATCTATAAAATTGCGAAACAAAACGTGCACGTGTATGCATGCCTGTTAGTTCGCTGAAGATAATGAATAAGCAGTACTTTAAGCGTCAAATATTAAAACTTAAAAATGTGTTTTAAAACGTTTTTAGGAAACAAAATGTACTCTAACGGAGTATTTCTAGTCTTTTTTTTTAATATATAGAGGGTCTCAGGACCTCTGGGTGCATCGGCAAACGGTCCTCCTACACGAGGAGTGAGCAGCTGCGATCCGGCCCCAGGCACCACCTACCCAGAGTCATCCACTGCCTAATGTTATTTTACATTTGCCCTGTTAATAAAAGGGGTGTGGGGCGAGGGCGATGAGAAGAGGCATTCCCCCCCCCGCCTCACCCCGACCCCACCCAGCATTCTGTATTTCCTTTTGTCGTGGCAGTCAGCTGACACATGGAAAATGTGTACGGTTTTGCTTGCCTTTTAATCTGTAATTAAGGATTCCTTGTCTGGGGCCGGCTACTTCTTTGCTCCTTCCCTCCCTTCCTCTCAGATCTTCCGCCCTCGGTCAGGTCTAGCCCTGCGCCGCAGGGTAGGGGCTGGCGTGGCCCGACTGGGCCGTGAGCAGAGGGGTGGCGGCGGGGCGTGCGGGCCTCGGCCTTACGCAGCGCTGGCCTGCCCAAAAGCGCGCGCCCGGGCGCCAGCCCCAAGCCTCCGACGAGCCTGCACCCGGCGTCGGGAGGACAGCGTGCCGGAGCCTCCGAAACCGAGAAGGGTTGGGAGGGTCCGGGGCCTCCGGGCGCTCGCCGCGCACCTTCTCCCCCAGGCCGATGTGCCCGAGCTCCGGATCGAGGCGGCGCTCGCCCTCGATGCCCCGTTGGGTCCCGTCCAAAGCGTCTGGAGGTAGTTCGACACCTCTCCGGGCGCGAGAAAACGGGGCACAGGAGGACGTCGAGGGCGCAGAGTCCTAACCGAGTCCCCTCGGCAGCGCTTGAGCCCAGCACCGAGAGCCAGAGGAGCCCCGAAGCCGCTGGAGGCGTCCCAGGCGACCGGACGGAGCGAGCCCCGAGCGACCGCCGCGCTCCCGCTCACTCTTGCGCGGACTCCGGGGCAGAGCCGCGCCGGCACGCGCACGCCGACGCGCGCACAGCCCGACGCGCGCACACTGTCGCGCACACTGTCACGCACACACGCGGGCACGCTCCCTGGCACGCGCGCACCGACAGTCACATGCTGACACACGCACACGTGGCGGGTGGCCCAGGTCTGCCCTGCTGCTTCGTGCCGGGCTGACCGGTCCCCTTCCGCGCCATCGGGAAGGCGGCGCAGCCCTGACGGGCAGAATTCTTCTCTAAGTATTTTACTGAACCTGGTGCCTTGAGTCGGCCAGTATCCAATCTCAGGGAGAGAATCCAATGAAGATGAAGCGAAAGCAAAGAGAATGATTTCTCTCTCTCTGTCCTTTTAAAAAAATTTCAACTTAAGCAAAAACAGAAAGGGAGTAGGGATGGGCACTGCAACTCTCCAGGCAAAGATTCTGGCTATTAATGTTAAAACACTCCTCTTCAACTCTCTCACATATTCAGACTTGTGATTTTAATCCCACTGCCAGCCCTAAGGTTGCTTTCCTTTTCACTTCATACCTGTATTCTAGATTGCAAACTTTCTCCTCCTGACCACCAATTGGTTATTTAGGTGGAGCAAAGAGAGGGGGGCGGGGTGGGGGTGGGGGGTGGGGTGGTGTGGAGCGGGGGGTTGGGGGGGGCGACAGAGAAGTTAAGCAGTGTTTAGGCAGAAGAATATTTAGAAGCATCGCGTTGATTTCCAAAAAACTTGGGAAAACGTTAAATATCATTTGGAGGCGTCTTTATTTTTAAAAGGACCTCCTCCCCTCTAGTATTACTATTTGTCATTAGGTATTTATTTGTGTGTACACATTTAAGACTGTGTGTGTCAGAGAAAAATGCGCCTTGTTTGTGATTTCAGCAGGCCCCTTTGCTTTTCTGACCATCTAGGCTGTAGCATCGGAGAAGGCAATGGCACCCCACTCCAGTACTCTTGCCTGGAAAATCCCACGGACGGAGGAGCCTGGTAGGCTGCAGTCCATGGGGTGGCGAAGAGTGGGACACGACCGAGCGACTTCACTTTCACTTTTCACTTTCCTGCATTGGAGAAGGCAATGGCAACCCACTCCAGTGTTCTTGCCTGGAAAATCCCAGGGACGAGGAAGCCTGGTGGGCTGCCATCTATGGGGTCGCACAGAGTCGGACACGACTGAAGTGACTTAGCAGCAGCAGCAGACTGTGGCATACTTTCCTCTTTCTTTCCCGCCTATAGAGATTGTAGGCCAAAGTGGTGCACTGCAGTGACCAAAGATAAGAAACCTTAGCTGGAGTGTTGGTGACCATCACTGGCATCCATAGCTCAAGATTTTACCCCATCTGGTTTGAAATATTCCTCAAATTGTAGACTTGAAGATAGAGGTTGGCTGATTTAAAATGTTTAAAATGTGAGAAAGAGCAGTCTAGGAGTAAACCGAGGTAGGGGAGGGTGGCCAACCCAAGCTCATCCTTGAAAGGCAGAGCAAGAACATTTGGGAAGTGCATAGAGACAATGGAGTCTGTAAACAGTGATAATCAGGGCTTTCAAAAATCATAAAATGGATTGAAATATCTGATTCATTATTTATTCATCACTACACAACTTTGCATATCTGAGAAGAATGTTTGAAAACCGAGTGCCTTCTATTTTGTGCATCAACCAGATGGCTCTCCTTTCCAAAATGTGGCCAAAGGGTTAAAGTTGTAATTTTAGAAAGGAATCTCAGGAAATGACACTGAGATCGGATACATTTCCTTTTCTTTCTGGCAATAATATCCTTCAAAGGAAAAAATACCTACTTATTGATATAATGATAATGTTTCTCATTCAGAGTACAAGTGTCAGAATCCCTGTTTGTGGAAGTGCTTTTAAAACTGTTAGTACACTTTGACTACTGTGAGAACTGATGAGCCAATGAAGGGGAACGTCTTTTAACTCCATAATAGCAGGTTACATTGTAAATGAACAGTGATGGTCAAATAGCCAATTATGGTATAAATATCCCTTGTTTACAGAGAGGTGTTAAATGAACCTTTGGAGTACAAAGTATTAGTCCCATCTAAGCCACCATTTGTTCTTCAACCCAGTATGTCTTCCCTTAAAAAGGCCGCCATTGTAGGTAATATGCACACAGAACATACTTCTCTATGTTGATTTTAGTTTGCTTTATTTCAATGCACACTGTTGTTTACTTTTTAAAATTTAAATAAATGTCAGCATTGTATAATTTCTATGTTAACAAAGCAGTGAGCAAAATCCCTTGTATGTTTATAAAATATTATTGTTTAATTCACATAGTTTAGAAATTCCAAATGTTGAGAATAGGAAGGAGGCCAAATACCATCTGTTTATAACTATGATGCATCGTAATATGTGTACTTTTTAAAGGAGTTTGGTCAATCATGCCACTATTTTATCTGCTTGGAATATGTTGAAGATTTAAAATGTAATTTACAGGATTACTTTTAGTGCACTGCATCCAACTGTGAGTTGTAAAGAAATCGGTCTCTTCTGTTTTTCTCAAATTAATCATGTAACAGCCCCAATTAATGGGGGCTGTTAAATGTGTCGCTTTTTGCTTAGCTCCAGAATTCTTCTAACTTTGGCTCAGTCCACCTTCTTGATGCTGATAAAAACTCCAAGGACAAATGAAACAAAACACTCCTAGCTGTGTCTTTCTTCCAGGAGATATTCACTTAGAATGGGAGGCAGGGTACGGTAGCTAATAATTAGCTAGCATCAGCCCTGAGAAATTACCTGTGAAATACCCCTTGGTACTGCGTTGAAAAACAACATTTGACATTCCCTGTTTTAAAATAGTACATGCGTGTCTCCAAGATTTCTGATTTAACTTACCTTTTATTTCAAATGCATCTAATTGCATACCATGAAACAAAGGGAGTACATTTATTTGCAGTAGATGGGCAGGTTTGGGGTTTTATTTTTAAGTTACAAACTCAAGTTTAGTACAGAGTTCCTTTCTTTGCAAAGTGGAAAAATTCAGCAACTGAGGCTTCTTTTCAGGGCAGACATGATGTTGAAGTCCAGAGGTGGCTTTAGGGTCAGTCTCATGTCAGGGGGTAGCTTTCTCAAGAAGGAGGAACTAAAAACACACATTTCCTGAAAAAGATTTGGAAAATGTGATTAAAAAACAGTGATTAGCAAATGATGGTTCCTTGATTAATTTTTTTAGCAAGGTTGAATCAGTAGAAAGCTACACCTTGAAATGCTTTTATAGACAAACACATGCAGAAATATAAAAGCACTCTCCCAATTGCCTAGGGGTGTTATCGGTGCTTTACTTAGCTGAGTTTTCAACGCGTGCTGTGTACAGTGCCTCCTTTTCTGTTTAGCAATATCTGTTTTCTTAAGCATTTTAGCTTTAGCAGCTTCATCTAAAATTCTATCAATCTAGATTATTTACTTACACATAATTAAGAATATTAAGAGTCCTTTTTTCTGAGTAAACAAACTGCACTATATATACATTTTAAAAAATCTAATTGTTACATTTTTTAAATCTGGGATTTTTTTTTCCTTTCTGATCAGATTTTCCACCCCAAAATGAACCTACTGGGTCTTTCTGTCATAAAGATATGCTCAAGCTTGGTTTCCTTCGAGTTACAATAGGAAAATGCCAGACTCTTTTTTTCCTAAATAATTGCTTAAGTGTGCAAAGAGTACAAAAGAATATAAAAACAAAATGAAATGTGAGGGATATAGAGGAAAGAAATTGAAGAAAGTGGAGAGGAAGAGAGATGAGAGAAGCAAAAACTGTAACTGGGATAAAAGAAGCTTATCAAACAGCTTTCAAAATTGCTTTGACCAACATAAGACACACTCATTAAAATCATCATCATTCACTGAGATATTAAACAGCTAAGGGAAACTCTTAAGTGAATCTTGATTGATACTTGTGGACCAGTTTTTCCATTCATGCCTAACTTTTTTTTTGCTGTGCCACTCAGCTTGTGGGATCTTAGTTCCCAGACCAGGAACTGAACTCCAGCCCTTGGCAATGAGAGCACAGATTCCTAAACACTGAACCACCAGGGAATTCCTTCGAGCATAACATTCTGAAGAAAAACTTACATTAAACAATCATATCCACACAAGGAGGTGGGGACGAAGCTTTCAAAGCATTTTACCTACACAAAATAAACAAGACTATGTATAATGTATTATTATATGTTACCTACTGTAGGGGTAAAAATAAAGAAGATTTTAAATGGAGGAATTATTGAGACACACTTTACTCCTGAGTACCTTGGCTAGCAGTTATATTCTTAACCAGTTAAGCAAGTCTTGAAGTGTATAAACCATTTGGAATCCCTAAGTCTAATGAATTGCAACAGATATATAATTGATTCTGAAATTGGCATGTAGGTGTGTATTTCATGTTCCCTTTAGAGCTGACTTAGTACCATGGCAATGAACCACATATGCACATGAGTCGTTGTATAGTAATATTATCTTGATGACCAAAATCACTTTATAAAATATACTTTAATAAGTTACTACAGAGCCTTGAATTTAAGCCATGTAACTTAATCAATACTCAGTGGACATTTATAGGTATCATATATAAATTGGGTAAATGATAAAAAGAAAAGCATTACGAATAAGAAAAACGTATAGGAAAATATTTGCGTCTTCCAATTAATCTAAAATACACCAGAAGCTTTTTCTCATTTATGAAGAAAAGAATTTTGTCCTTATGAAGAATTACTGACCCAAAGAAAAGTCACAAGAGGACTACAACTAAACAAACAATAAAAGCAACAATAACAACAACCAAAAACATTGCTTTTTTAGGAGAAAAATATGAAAAGTAGTAAATTCACCCATTTTAGAAATTAAGAAGAAAAGACATAAAATTTAATACACACAATAAATAATAAATATTCTTCTAGTTTCATATGATGGCTAATTAAGAAAAAAGCCCATGTGGAAAGTTTGGAAGAGAGATGAATATAACAAGGTAATTAACTCTTTGCTCCTTCAACCTTAAAGGAGAAAGAGCAGAGTGAGATTTCTTTTAAGTTTGGACCTGAAGCAACCTCAGAGATCAAATCTGTTTGTGTAAAAGAAAAAAAGGATTCTAGTAGCTCTTCATCTCGAGTCAAATCTTGTTTTTGGCCTCACTCTGATCTTGGCACCCCAAAGTCTCAGTCCTGGGGTTCTTTGCTCTTTGATTGAGCTCCTGCCTTTTATCACATGTGTGTTGTGTGCTAAGTCGCTTCAGTGGTCTCCACCTCTGTGTGACTCAATGGACTTGTAGCCCAGCAGGCTCCTCTGTCCATGGGATTCTCCAGGCAAGAATACTGGAGTGGGTTGCCATGCCCTTCTCCAGGGGATTTTCCAGACCCAAGGGTCAAACTGAGTCTCTTATGTCTCCTGCATTGGCAGGCAGATTCTTTACCACTGGCACCACCTAGGAAGTCCTTCTCTCACACATAGTCAGCAGCTTTGTTCTCATGGGCTTTCTGTGATGTAATCCACCATCTGGTATTCATTCTGTTACATTTGGGTAGTTCTTGATAGTTGAGGATGCACTTTTTCATCCATCATCTCATTTAGTCTTGCTAATATCCTTATGATATAGGTAAACCATAGCTTTAGTTCCAAACTTCAGAAGAAGCATCTCAAAATCATACTGCTAGTACATTGCAGAGTTGTGACTAGTGGTCATATGATAAGGTGCCGTTTCCCCTTTTCCTTTAGGCTGGATTTCATACTTTGTTCTTCATTTAAATTGTGGGCATAAGAATAAGTTAAAATGACAGTACTTGTATTGGGTGGAGAGAAGACAGAAAAGGAGAAGAAGTTGAAGAAGGATGGGGAAGAAAAAAAAGAAAAGGATAAAAAACAAAACCAGCTCCTCTCTGCAGGTTTTTCTGTGCAATTGAGAAGGAGAAATCTTTAAATTACTCCCTTTCTGCTTACAGAGATTAGTAAGGAGAGAAACACTTCCTAAAATTTGTATTCTATAAATGAAAAACTAATTCCAAGGCCATCCCAGTGCTTTGTGTTTTAAAGGATACAAATATGAGGTAGATAAACCATTGAAAAGCTGTTTAATGAGCTCTTGGATATATATATAGAGACTACAAGCTTGATTTTGAGTACAAGATGGAGACATATTCTGTTTATGAAATTAAAGGAACTTGGGGAAATTGAAAAAAAATGGTAGAGAGGAAAAGAATATAGTCTTAAGATAGGCATACACTAGAACCTAAAGATAACATATCCAGCAACAAATTCCTCATGGTGGGATATAGTTGATTATAATTTTTTTTTTATTTTGTAGAGGGGTATATTACACTCGGTTCTCAGCTTATACACCAATGTAATCTCCATCTGTAACTTCAAAACTCCACTGAAATTTTGAGACAAAGAACTGATTTGATTTATTTCCACATTTGGGGAATGAAGGCATAGACAAGGCAGACAGGAGTAACAGCGCAGAGGTGTGATTTAAAATAAAGATGTGTAGAATGATATGGAAGCAGGAAATAAGGACAGAAAATGATTAGGAGAAATGGAAGCCCCTGAGAATGAATACTAAAAAAAAATAAGAAAACCCATAATACAAGAAGTTTTAATTTGTTGATGTTGTAGACACTTGACATTTTTGGCTGCTCAACATCTACCTAACCTTCTCTTGGAATCTAAAATCCTGTTTGAGGAGTTGATTCTTTCTTACTGAATATAATCAGGCGTGGGAATTGGATGTTGTCTTGAATAGAGGAACAAAAAGACAATGCTGGAATTCTAGTCCATCTGACCTAGTACAAACCCAACCTGGCTGTTTTCACCAAAAGGTAGCTCTTGTTGGGTTCTGCTTCCTAACCTCCATAGCTTCTGGGGCTCCAACCAATCCCAAGCCAATGTCCAGCCTCCCTTTAATATGATTCTCTATCCCTGGGATTTTGTCAGTTGCAGAATAATAGAAAAACCTGGCTCAAGTGAGTTGCTCTGAGAAAATTACCATTTTGGGAGCAAGAATTGTGGATGTAGAGTGTCTTTTATCATCCCACTCTTTCATCTTGATAGGTAAGCTTCTCATTGGCTGTCCCTCTTATGTTCACAAAAAAGCTACAGAAATCTAGTCATCACATCATCTCCACATCCCTCTTTCCAGACATGGGAGAAGGGATTTTTTTTCTTACCTGGGTCTCTTTCTGCAATTAAGGAAAGCTTTTCTCAGAAACCCATTAGAAGAATTCCCCACACATCTCACAGTGTCATATATGCATAAACTGGTTTCAGGGATGGAAATGACTTCTGTTCAGTTAGGATCTAACCCTGAGCCATAATGAGCGAGGGATAAATAGACACACAAACAAAACAGGGGATATTTTACAAAGATAAGAGGAAGGAGATGGAGGTTGGGTGGGTAAAAAATACTTCTCCCAATAAATACATTTATGTCTTATTTATTCAGATTTGTTCTCTGTGGCTTGCTGCTGCTGCTGCTAAGTTGCTTCAGTCATGTCTGTCTCTGTGCAACCCCATAGACGGCAGCCCACCAGGCTCCCCCATCCCTGGGATTCTCCAAGCAAGAACACTGGAGTGGGTTGCCATTTCCTTCTCCAATGCGTGAAAGTGAAAGTGAAAGTGAAGTCCTGTCCAATCTTAGTGAGGCCATGGACTGCAGCCTACCAGGCTCCTCCGTCCATGGGATTTTCTAGGCAAAAGAACCGGAGTGGGTTGCCATTGCCTTCTCTGCCGTGGCTTGCAAAGAATTCTAATTAATACACTTGGTTACAGCTACCACTGGGATTATTTAAATTGTAGATAGCTTTCTATACACACACACACACACACACATGACTTGCTTCTACTTTCAAAATTCATTTTTTCTTTCTTGTTCTGTTTTTATGCATGTGAAAGAATGAGTTGGGTTTTAGAAATGTATTTTTTAGTCTTCTAGGTGTCAAGCATTTATTGACTGTGACTTTAATTTCTTAGTAATAATTTCCCCCAATCCCTAATGTTGTATTTTTACATTTATTCATACATTCCTTTCTTGTTCATTCAGTAATTCACCTAGTCATTAATTTCTTTTTTTTTTTTTAATGTGCTATGAGGTATTTAATATGTATGTGGAAGGCATTGCATTAGCAAAGAAAAGCAAATGTTAAACCACATTTATGTAACCTTAAAAATAAATGCATGTATTTTTTTCATTTTATTACATTTTTAAAGGGGAGCAATGGGACAAAAATGAGGCACACATGGACATTCCCCATTTTCCCTCATTTGCTAACATGTTTTCTTGTGCTCTGAGGTGAGTTCAGCTTGGAGAGTCCTGCTTTGACAGACAAGTTCTTCTGAGCTTTAGGCATGAGAAGAGGGAGGAAAGGAAGAGAGAACAAAAGTTCAGAAGGTTAACTTTGGGGGAGGAGGTTATCTTGACTTGAGACTGGAATTTGAAGACAGATGTAAAGGAGCAGAAGCAGCTGCCGCGTGTGAATCGCTGGATGGGGGAGGCAAAGGGGGATTTTTAAGGTTCTCTGTTTCCTTCATCATGTTAAAAAAACAAATGAAGAGCTTGAGTTATTCTGAAATTATTTGTGGTTGCTGCAGTCTCATGTATTTTTGTAACCATGGTGTTCCTCGTGTGGGTTATTGTTTTGTAATATCTAGCGTTCTATTTGATTACATGCGACAGATATCACCTCACATTAATGAGGCATAAAATTTGGCTTCTGTGTGGAAAAGTTTTAGGAGATGATCTTGGGCATTATGAGACCCCTGGCTCGGGCGCCACTCTCTGGGATCTGGCTCGGTCTGTGTGTCTATCTTTCTCTTTCTCATTCTTTTTGTCTTAAGGTCCTCCTCCGGATTGTTTTCTCTGTAAAAGGCTATCTCTGTGTGGTGGGAAAGATGACTCATCGTATTTCACAGGATTGTTACAGCCTGAGAGGAAAGAATCAATCATGTCTAGCATCCAAGTCAGATCCTGGTAAAAATGTCACTTTCCCCCCTACCTGAGTCACTTTCCTGCACTTCTGGGGGATGGAGGAGAACCGAGCAAGACGTAATTTCAGATGACTGCTCCCATGTTACAAAGGGATAACTCTTTCAGGGATAACTGTTTCAATCCGTGGTATAGGAAACTTCCCAGCTACTGAGCAGAGTGACACTGCATCTCCGGGTAACAGTGCCTCTCGTTATCAAATGTCCTCTCGGGTATTTACATACAGGATTGAATTCTTTCTAAATTTAAGACAATTTAAGGTATCTAATTGTCTTTTCAAAGAGTTGTTCAGAGGTTTACACTCCAAGTAGCTTTGCAATGAACCTTGTTGGCTGGGCAGAAAAAAGTTTCCCAGGTGGCACAGTGGTGAAGAATCTGCCTGCCAATGCAGGAGACACAAGAGACATGGGTTCAATCCCTGGCTCAGGAAGATCCCCTAGAGGAGGAAATGGAAACGGCTCTATTATTCTTACCTGGAAAATCCCATGGACAGAGGAAGACTATGGAGAACAGTATAAAGATTCCTCAAAAAATTAAGATTAAAACTACCATATAATCCAGCTGTCTCACTTCTGGGTATTTACCAAAGAATTAAAAAAAAAAAACCTAATTCAAAAACATATGTATATGTGTGCTCAGTCACTCAGTTGTGTCCAACTCTTTGTAATCCTTTGAATTGTGGCCCACCAGGCTTCTGTGCGGAGAAGGCAATGGCACCCCACTCCAGTACTCTTGACTGAAAAATCCCATGGAGGGAGAAGCCTGGTGGGCTGCAGTCCATGGGGTCGCTAAGAGTCGGACAAGACTCAGCGACTTCACTTTCACTTTTCACTTTCCTGCATTGGAGAAGGAAATGGCAACCCACTCCAGTGTTCTTACCTGGAGAATCCCAGAGACGGGGGAGCCTGGTGGGCTGCCATCTCTGGTGTCGCACAGAGTCGGACACGACTGAAGCAACTTAGCAGCAGCAGCAGCAGGCTTCTGTGTCCATGGGGTTGTCCAGGTGAGAATATTGGAGCAGGTTACCATTTCCTCCTCCAAGGGATCTTCCCCACCCAGAGATCCAACCTGCATTTCCTGCGTCTCCTGCATTGCAGGTGGATTCTTTACTGCTAAGCCATCAGGGAAGCCCTTAATTAAAAAACACATAGGTACTTCTGTGTTCATCGTGGCATTGTTTACAACAGCCAGGGTATAGAAACAACCTAATCCCGTCAATGGAAGAATGGATAAAGAAGATGTTATAATGTTTTATATATATAAATATATATACACGTATACACAATGGAATACCACTCAGTCATTAAAAAAAGATGAATTCTTGCCATTTGTGACAACATGAATGGACCTTCAGAGTATTACACTAAGTGAAATAAGTCAGACAAAGAGAGACAAATACCAGATGATACCACTCATATATGGAATATAAAAAATAAACAAAAATAAATGAACAAGTCAAACAAAAATAAATAGGTAGCTGCAGAGAACAGAGTAGTGGTTCTTACCAGAGGGTAAGAGTTGGGTGAAGGGTGAGTTGGATAAAGAGGATTAACTGTATAGTGAGAGATGGAAACCAATTGTTGGTGGTGAGCACATTGCAGTGTGTACAAAAGTAAAAATATAAGGTAGCATACATGAAACTTATAAACTAGTGCTACCTCAATACAATTTTTTAAATAAATAAGCAGTAAGGAAAAAACCCCAAACAAAACAAAACTTCCTGTGGATTGTTATGAAAAGTTTTGAATTTCCAATGATAGAAATGTTTGGGGGGTACATTCTGAGTTTAACCAAATTGGAAGTGCAAATAGAACCCTGGTCTTTCTTTTGTATGCCTAAAACTCACACAAGAGTTAAAGAGGTCAAAGTCCTGAGCCCTGGTTATATAAAGGACTGGTGGCTTGAGGGATGTAATGGTTGGTGACCAAAAATAATTCAGAAGATACTTTGGGCTCTGACTATGAAGCTTTACTCAATACAGAAGAAAGTGGAGGGTTTTTTGGTATTAATAAATATATTCAAATAATCTTTTGCAGGTAAACATAATAAAATTTGTGTACATAGTGTTCATGGTACATATGGTACATTGAGTTATTGTTCCCAATTCCTCCCTGTTTTGGGGGTTATACAGTATATATGTATGTCCTTTTTCATTGACTTGGCATCGTCTCCCACTAGAGGAGGCAGAGTACTGTCCCCAACCCGCTGGTGTTAGGCTTGGCCACGTGACTTGCTTTGACCAACAGGATTGGGTAGAGGTAACAGTGCCTCTCTGAGCTGAGGTTTTAACAGGTGTTGCATGTCCCCTTTGCTTTGCTGTCTATCATTCACTGTGAGAACACAATGGGGGAGCATATGGACATATATGAAGTAGACCTGAATTCAACTGAGCCTGCAGCTTGAGTCCAGAGCTGAATCCTGAAATTGAGTTTTTAAAAATGAATCATAATAGCTCACAGACCCTTGAGGGAGAAATAAATGCTTGTTGTTTTAAATCACTGAATTTTGGAGTGGTTTTTCGTGAAGCAATAGCCTCAATAGCTTGCTTCCTTGTGGTCTCTTTTGCTAGTGTGCAGATTATGTCCTCTCTATCATTTTATGGAAGGGGAAGCCCTTAAATGATCCTGGATTTATCCCCACCTCCCTGCAGAATTTCCAAGTCCTTGTTTCCTGTGCCCTTCTGGGTATGAAAATGAAAGCTGCTATGTTTCTGAGCCATAACCACCACCCCAGCTCCCACACTGCCTTGTTAGTTCTTGCAGTCACCACTTGGGTTCTTAGTTCCTTTTTTCTTTTGGCCCTTGGATTCTTCTTATTTTTCTGCTAACTCAACTCTCGATTAAAAAGGATAATGAAAACATTTCATGGAAAAACTTGACTGCTTCTCTTTCCCCTTCCTGAATAATTTATTTCTAAAGCCGCAACAAACAACAACAAAGCCACTAGGTGAGACAGAGCAAGATAAGAGGATATAAGGGTCTAAACAAGATGAAGAGAATAGCCAGTCAAGGGTGGCAGGCAAAATAGCCTGAGGAATCAGCCTGAACAGGGTGAGAAGGTATCCACACGGGAGTCAGAGCCCAAGCAGGGGGAAGAGGCATCTGTGTGTGGGAGAGAGTCATAGTAGGGATGGGAGATGGGTTGCATAAAGTGAGGTTGATTACATAAGTCAACATCTGAGGAACTGTGGAAGCTTGTATTCTCATTATTAGAGAAGATTACATACATGGAAAAGGGAGAAAACTAGAATCAACATGTGACTGAAAGTATAAGACGAGCTCATGGTTTTCAGCATATGTATAACTTATAGAGAGACAGTTTTCAATTTCTATAGATAGAAATAAATGTCAAGGTAGATACATGGTACACGCATAAGTATACTTCCTGGCTCTATCTTCTGATAGAGCTGGGAAGCACCAACACTCCAATAACAATGAACATACACAGCACTCGAGTCTTGGCTTCCAAATACTATTTTCCAGTAAAAAAAGAAAAAGAATTTTTAGAGAAATGGCTGATTCTGGGACTGAGGGGGAATAAAATTACAAGAAAAATCTGGAACTTCTACCATAAACCAAAGATCTGAAACTTCTACCATAAACCAAAAATATGTTTTAAAAAAATGATTGGAAACATATCAAAAGAGCCTAAAGGTCAGTTTAAATGGGCTCCTGCTAGGCACATTGGACATAACTGGAGTATTAATACTGATAGAAGGGACTTCCCTGGCAGTCCAGTGGCTAAGACTTCACGGGGGTGCAGGTTCAGTCCCTGGCTGGGGAGCTAAGATCCCACATGCCTCATGGCCAAATAAACAAAACATAAAACAGAAACAATATTGTAAAAAATTCAATAAAGACTTATAAAATGGTCCACACCAAAAAATAAAAACTTTAAAAAATACTGATAGTAATGTGATAATAACTTGTAGAATTTACAATATTAAGTAAAATAAAAGACCAAGAGACCATACCAACATAAATGAATGAATGAAAGGATTTAAATTTGATGAAGAACAGGATTCGGTATGTTTTCAAAATACCTCCTGACAAAAGGGGGAAAGTATATGGTGGAAAAGCCTGGAGGACATCACTTTTAGCAAGTGGGGACAGTGAACATCAGCTATTGAAACCATGCATGACCTGGTCTGATGCTTTGAGAGGAACACTGCATCACTTCTGTGATACTGTGATCTAAATCAAATCATGAGGAAACTTCAGGCAAACTTAAACTGGGGGTAATTCTACAAAGTAATTGAACTCTTCTTTAAAATATCAATACTGGACTGAAAGTCAAACATAAACTGAAGAATATTCCAGTCTAAGAGACTAAAGAGACATGATAAGTAATATGGTGTATGCTTCTGAAGTGGATCCTTTGGTTACAAACATTATTGTTGCATCAATTCAAACTGGAATGTGGTCTGTGGACCAAAGGGCAGGAGTGTATCAAAATTCATTCCCTGGTTTTGTTAGTTGTGTTGTGGTCAGTAGGAGGACACTCTTATTTGTAGAAAACACACATTGAAGTGTTTGGAGCTAATGCACCATCTAGTCAGCAGTCTATAAGTATTCAGGAAAAAACAAGCTATTTGTATTGTGCATGCTAAGTCGTTTCAGTTGTGTCTGACTCTTTGAGACCCATTGTAGCCTGCAGGGCTCCTCTGTCCATTGGATTCTCCAGGCAAGAATACTGCAGTGGGTTGCCATTCCTTCCTCCAGGGGTCTTCCCAACCCAGAGATTGAACCTGGGTCTCTTATGTCTCCTGCAATTTCAGGGGGGTTCTTTACCACTAGCACCACATGGAAAGTCCATATTTGTACTGTAGGTCTAGCTTTTTTGCTAGAGGGGAAAAAAAAAGAATTTTTGATTGTTTTAAAATCTAAAGTATCTAATAGCAAAAAAATACAAAACAAAAAACAAACAAACAAAAAACCATGTATAATATAACTCAATTCTAACTATTCTATTCAACAAGCTAGGGGGAAAAAAACCCAGCCAACTAAACTCTTAAGAAAATAGGGGAGAGGGGAAGGTCGAACGACAAAATTAATGAAGTAGGAGACAAAGAAGCAAGAGAGAAAAGAGGGAAAGGTGTCCACTCTTCACCACTGAACAGCTGCTAAGACTGTAAGACTAAGTAAGCTCCTTACTTGCTGAAGCAATGGATGCTCTTGCTGCTGCTGCTAAGTCACTTCAGTTGTGTAAAAGAGAGGGGAAAAGACAGTTCTCAGATTTGAATTTCAAAATTCTGGGCATTTGTGTATCAGACGTGCCCTAAAGATCTGAAAGCATGATATTAATATCACAAACCAAATATTTGGGGAAAAGAGATGAAAAGTCAGTGTTTTTCACTGTATATTAAATGAAGTTTCTATAGTTAAAGAAGAGAAGAAAAGGAGAAAATGGTCAGAAGGGAAGCACAGAGCTTAAAGACTGATGGTGTCTCTGAGAAGGGTCTTTGCTCTGCTCTTCCTGCACCTGATCTGGAAGAAATGCCCATGATTAGCAGAATCTGGGAACAGAGAGCTCTCTGGTTTTGTATCTTGGGGGACTTCCAGAAACCTCTAGCCTCACCTGTGCACACCACAGTGCAGAAGCAGTTGAAGAGAGGTCGCAGTGTGAGTGCTCGGGTAACCAATCAGAGAGTGCCTCTGTGCTCCTGCATCCCAGTGCCTCTCTGAAAGACCCATATAGTTTCTGCAGGCCCAGAAGGCTAAGGACACTAAACCTAACAGGTCAGGGCTAGGGCTGGCTCAGACAAATTAATAAGGTCCAGATAGGATGGCGACATCGCAGAGATTTACACAGGTCAGCACTGGAGGACCAGAAGCGGTAACGCATCTCTTAGTGAATGTCAGTGTGAATAGGCGATGGCTCCCATCCTAGCATCCTGTTTGTAAACTATTCTGAACATAATCCCCAAAGTATCCCCATGGCTTTTTTACAAGTTACTGAATGGATGGATGGAGAGATGGATGGATGGATAATTAAAGGGCAATTCCTAAATTATATCACAGTCTAAAAGCTACTGTGTTATAGAATTTCATACCACTAAAAATGCCACTAATAGGCCAAATCACCCTCATTTATTTCTGCCCATCGTAGCATTGCTTTTCCAAGATCAGCAGCAACTATGACTAGAAGAATAGGTTCTAATATAATTTTCACCTGCAGCTGCAATAGCCCCAAAGTCAGTACATAAAGTAAGTGACTTTGCAAAACAGTACATTAGGAAAAAACACCATTGGAAATTTCTGACACTAAAAAGTATTTTTTACGAAAGACATGTCTTCCATGTTTGCTTGTTTATGGAAGACAAATAAAAGGCATTTGAATTATTTTCTGCCCTGTTTGGAATCTTCTCTTTTTATCTTGGTCTTACCAGGTTTTTATTTGTATACTTAGGGCGATCTTTGTGGAAGGAAATTTGTAATTCTAAAGCAGTCGACAAATGAACACTCACACAGCATAACCAAACCACGATTTTATGCAGATTTTTCTCTTTCGTAGATTCTGAGTTCTTAAAGGAAAGTGTGGATGCAGTGGTGTGTCGCAAGTTCTATTAGAGAAGTCCACGGCAAAAGAGTACAACATGATGATCAGCCTCGGCAGGCTCCACATACAGCGTGATTATATTGTAATACTGTTTGATGCAATGATATGTTTGATCTGTTTCAAGAGATGAATATCACCTCACTTCAAACAATATGATACAGTCTCATTGTATGGAATTATGGCTGCTGTCAATCAGCATATGGCATAACCCTTAAAGTGCCATCTTCAGGGAATGTCATAAAAATGATTGCAACACTTGCATTAATTAGTGAGTTTTTGCACTAAAACCAAGCAAAACCTGTTAAGACAATTTATCTGCTATATCTCTGTTCATTTTTGTTATTATAGAAACATGTACATAACCCATCCTTGCAAACACTCAGCTGATTAACTCAACTTACTAGAAGAGTCATTATAATAAAAATCCTAGTTATGATTATAAACCTCCTTCCCCATATAAGTCAGTAAGCTGTATTTTCTCTATTTTGTTTTATAAACTCCAATATACCCTTACCTTGAACCAACTGTCCTATCAAAGTGAGTGGCAGGTGCAAAATAAAGGCAAACATTAAATAATCATGAAGTGTGCGGTCTTGACAAGACAAACTCAAAATTTAAGCTTGACAAATGACAAATAAATGGCATGGGTGCATGTTTATATAGAATAAATACAGATTAATACAGAGTATTTTGAATGTCATTAATTTCACTTTCTCAATGTTAATTGTTAAATACACATTTTGAGAGAATAAGAATGACAATCCTTTTTTATATTAGTTATGGAATATTTTCCCTCTTGGCTGAGGTTGTGTTTCTCTGTTACCCATTATTTTGCCATTGTCACCCATTTTAACTATTTTGATTCTCCCCAATAATACATAATATGAGAAGTTAGTGGTTTGACATGGTACATACTGATTTGATCTGAGACTTAATACATTTTCCCAAGGGGGCTAGAGACCCCCAGATTCAACTTAGTTTGCTGACAGTGTATGTATCACTTATTGTGAGCCTTTTCCCGAGAAATTCCTCTCCCACCTTGTCTGCTGACACTCTCCTTTCCACTTTTCCCCAGTGTCCTTTATGCCTGTTATTAACTGAGCAACCATCCCCTGTGGTAGACAGCCTTCTAAGCTAGCCTCCAATGATCCCTGACTCCCTGTGCTAATTCAGTCATGTCCAAATCTTTGCGACCCCAAGGACTGCAGCCCACCAGGCTCCTCTGTCCATGGAATTCTCCTGGCAAGAATACTGGAGTGGGTTGCCATGCTCTCCTCCAGGGGATTTTCCCAACCCATAGATTGAACCCACATCTCTTACATCTGTTGCATTGGCAGGCAGGTTCTTTACCACTAGTGATATCCAGGAAGCCCTCCCTAACTCCCAGTATTCACTAACTTGTACAATTCACCCCTTCCCCTGCCTTGAACCTAGTGACTTGCTTTTAAAGAATAGAATATGAACAAAGTTATTAGGTTATAGAAGACCATGACTTCTGGTTTGCTAGCAGTGTCTCTCTCTTGCTGACTTTGAGGAACCAAGTGTCCATGTTGGAGAGCCATATCTGACCAAGAGCAGCCTCTGACCAATGGCCGGCTAGGAGCTGAGACCATTCCAATAGCCCATGAAGAACTGAATCCAGGCAACTGCTAAAGTGAGCATTAAAGCAGACCTGTCTGCTCTAACGTGACTGTGGGACCAGTTGACGTCTAGATTATAGCCTCCTGAGAGACTCTGAAGCCAGGGACCCTGCTAGGCTCTCCTTAGACTCCAAACCCACAGAAACTGCAAGATACTAAATGTGTGTGGTTTAAGTCACTGGCATTCCCAGATGGCTCAGATGGTAAAGAATCTGCCTGCAATGCAGGAGACCCAGGTTCCATCCCTGCGTCAGGACGATCCCCTGGAGAAAGGAATGGCTACCCACTCCAGTATTCTTGCCTGGAGAATTCCACAGAGGAGCCTGGCAGGCTACAGCCCATGGGGTTACAAACAGTCAGACATGACTAAGCAACTAACACTTTAAGTCACTACAATTTGGGTTTGCTGTAGAGCAATAGACAACTAATATAACTGTCTCTCAGTGAACATGCTTGACAGCTCGGTGCAGCTCGTTTTTGTGGTGAGCTGTAGAGTGCAGTGGGGCTAGAGCGCTTCACACCAATCTTCAAAATATAGATTTCATCCTCACTGGAAGGCTATAAGGAAGAGCTGATCCAGTCCGCAAAGAAATTTGTGAAATCTGTAAGACCTTCTCACAAAGACCTTACCATTATTCATGAGCAAGAAATATTGACCAGTGTTTACTCCTTGGGATAAGGTTGTAAAGCTTTGAGGTATAAAGGTGCTATTTCTTTTTCCAAGGCAAGGTTTGGCATCTACACTTACTGGGACTACAGAAATATAAAATGGTTTTTATTCATGTCATGAGTGCTATATTCTTAGACACCTCTCTTGTTTCACAGACTTTTTCACACTGCCACATCATGTCAGCAGCTTCTTGAGTTCTAGACTTTGTGGTCAAATTTTTAACAATCCCAGTAGAGCCTTCAAAAAACTTAGAGGTAGGTGGTCTTATTACCAGTAACTGATGTGATTTGTAGGCTTGTTCCTACAACAGGATTATATAATTCATAAATTATTTTATCATTTACTCAATTATCCACATTAATAGAGGGGAACGATGATAAAACAATTTAGTCAATAAACAAACACATTTTAGTTTTAGATTTTATTTATGAAAAATATATATATATTTGAGCTCTTCTACACATTTTAGTTTTAGATTTATTTATTAAAAAAAAAAAAAATATATATATATATTTGAGCTCTCCTAGGTATGTTTCAGAGAGGGCAATGGCATCCCACTCCAGTACTCTTGCCTGGAAAATCTCATGGACGGAGAAGCCTGGAAGGCTGCAGTCCATGGGGTTGCTGAGGGTCGGACATGACTGAGCGACTTCACTTTCACTTTTCACTTTCATGCATTGGAGAAGGAAATGGCAACCCACTCCAGTGTTCTTGCCTAGAGAATCCCAGGGACGGGGGAGCCTGGTGGGCTGCCGTCTATGGGGTCGCACAGAGTTGGACATGACTGAAGCGACTTAGCAGCAGCAGCAGCAGCAGGTATGTTTAACCTAATATTAAGATCTTCTTGTTTCTTTGATTCATGTTTAGTGCTCGTGCAAAGAGAAGGAAACGCAACTGAGTAGAAGAGGAGAGTTAATTTGGTGCTGAACATGTTTCATGGGTGGTCCATGTGTGATTTATCAAGAACTGATTTATTTAAAAGGTCCCTAAGTAGTCTAGAATTTAAAACAACAATGGAAAAACAATAACAACAATAACCAATGAAACTTCTTTCCTTATTAGATTAACAAAGATTTTTAAAATGAATTATATCCAGGCAAGGTTATAGAGAAAATGGCTTACACACAGTTGGTTGGAGTGTAAATTGGCACATCCTTTTTCTAGAATAATTTAACAACATAGTTTAACATTTTAAGTCCATTTCATGTCTACGAATTTGTGCCAAGAAAATAAATCTGAATTTGCAAAGATGTTAAAAGATATTTATTGAAGCACTGTTTATAAGAATAAAAATTGAATATAACCTAAATATCTGTCAATAGAATTAAATACATGATGAAATATACAAAATAGAGGCTACCATAGCCAGTTAAAGGGAAACACTTGTATCATGGAAAGGAATCAGAAATATAATGTTAAATTTTTAGCTAGTCATTGAACAAAATGTACATACTATGACTTCAATTTTTTAAGTCAACCTGTAAGCACATGGATTAACAGCTGAGAGATATATACATACACCAAATCATAAAAACTGATTTTCTCTAATAGAAGAATTATCTTGAGATATTTGAATATTTTCCAGTGAGATGTATAATTTAGCAGTCAGAAAAGATAGCTATTTTCCCTTTGAAAAGAATTCTAGATATTAATTTTTGCTTTTCCTGTTTTGGACACTGAAAAAAAATCCGCACATAATTATCTGTTCTTCTTGTCCTCCAGGTGCTCATCTAGTTTTAATTAGCTCAGCTAACATTTATTATGGAGAAGGCAATGGCACCCGACTCCAGTACTCTTGCCTGGAAAATCCCATGGACGGAGGAGACTGGTGGCCTGCAGTCCATGGGGTCGTGAAGAGTAGGACATAACTGAGCGACTTCACTTTCACTTTTCACTTTTATGCATTGGAGAAGCCAATGGCAACCCACTGCAGTGTTCTTGCCTGGAGAATCCCAGGGATGGGGGAGCCTGGTGGGCTACCGTCTATGGGGTCGCACAGAGTCGGACACGACTGAAGTGACTTAGCAGCAGCAGCAGTGTTTATTAAGCACCTATCATGTATTCTGTGATAGTCACTGTGAAGAAGCAATAATAAATAAGAGTCTCTGACTCTGATGAAAAAGACACGTGAAACTCCATGTGAAGTAAAACAGCAGTCCCCAACCTTTTTGGCACAAGGGACAGGTTTCTTGGAAGATAATTTTTCCATGGACGACAGAGGTGGGGATGTTTTAGGATGTAACGAGAGCAATGGGGAGTGACACTCACTTGCCACTCACCTGTGTGACCAGGTTCCTAACAGGCCATGGACCGGTACTGGTCCACAACTCAGGTTTTATGGAGCCCTGAAATAAGGTATACACCTTATATATGTAATATGTTATATTACAGTAGATGTATTTAAGATATGGGGCTTCCCTGGTAGCTCAGCTGATAAAGAATCCACCATCAATGCAGGAGATCCTGGTTTGATTCCTGGGTTGGGAAAATCCCCAGGAGAAGGGCTAGGCTACCCACTCCAGTATTCATGGGCTTCCCTGGTAGCTCAGATGATAAAGAATCTTTCTGCAATGTGGAAGACCTGGGTTCTATCCCTGGGTTGGGAAGATCCCCTGGAGGAGGGCATGGCAACCTACTCCAATTCTTGCCTGAAGAATCCCCATGGACAGAGGAGCCTGGTGGGGTACATACAGTCCATGGGGTCACAAAGAGTCAGAGATGACTGAATAGACTAGGCACAGCATGGCACATTTAAGATTAGGTGGGGTCACAGAGGAGGGAGCATCCATTTAAAATTATTGAACAGTTCATGAATTTGTATGTTCTCTCTGCAGGTACTTTTTCCACTACAAAAGTGTAAATGTCTTGAGACTGATTCTATAACATATACTTTGAAAATAACTTATTTGGAGTCCAGAATCTTGGTGATAGTATGCCAGGTGCTCATAGAATACATTTAATGTTTGAATTATTTATATGCTAGAGTAGTGGGTTTTGAATTTTTGGAATTCAAGACTGGAGTTCCAATATGAGAATAGGCAGTAACACATCGGAATGGATTTAAAAATTCAAAGCACTCCACAAGTAAGCAATAACTTCAGGCCTAGCAAGGTCTTAGGGTATCTTTGAAAGTATCCAAGGTATCAAGATAAGCTAGTTCACATAGTTCTGCCTGAAAATGGAGCTAGTGTTTGAGCAGAATGTTTATATTCTAATAAAACCTCATAGGTGAACTATATTTGTTTGAACACATATATAATCCATATAGAATGTGTATGTAAATACACTTACATAAGCATATTTGGGAATCAAAGATTTAGTAAACATGTCTTCCCTTCATTACTGAGTTGAAGTTTAGTTTTGTTAATCACAAAGGGCTAATTGTTCAGTAGAACACCTACCTGAGTGAACATTCTGTCAGGATAGACATGAATAGGAAATCATTAGCTGAAAGCCGACCAACAGATGATCACACACCTGGGATGGATGGGGCTGCTGGCTCAGCCGTTTCAGAGGAGACGTAAGAACACAGAACTCTCAAAGACTGTCTGTCTGCTTTCAATAGAGCTAGTCAGTTGAGAGCTTTGTTCATATTTTTTAAGAGACTAAAGAAAGTTGAGGCCGGCAGGGGAGAAAATCACTGGGATGGTTCATTGAAAGAGTACTTGCCCCCAAAGATTTTTATACTTTCCCCACAGAGATTGACTTAATCTGCCACTTTCCTTTCTTTATTTTCCAATCATTAATCAGATGACAGACAGAACAGCTGAAGAAGAGAAATAAAAGAAGAGAGGAGTGAAGAAGAGAAAAACTGAATATGGTAGAAGGATCAGTTTCTCCATCTATCAATATGAGAATCTGGGGATATTCAAGGTCCATAGTGACCACACTTGAAAAGAGTTCTTTGGGATGAATCCCACTGTGTGTGACTTAAGTGTTAAAAATAAGACAACACGCTCCAAATGTGATCACTTATGATAAACACTGTATCACAAAACTGAGACTTAATTACAGTTTCAGCTTTCCTAGAAATGGAATCTTAGACCAGTCCATCAGGAATCTCCATATTAGCTATGAATAACTAATAATCTCTAGATTATTAGTTACATAATCTGCCTGCTAGATCCCTGCGTGCTGCGTGCTAAGTTGCTTCAGTCATGTCTGACTCTCTGTGACCCAATGAGATTGTAGCCCACAAGGCTCCTCTGTCCATGTGATTCTCCAGGCAAGAATATTGAAGTGGGTTGCCATGCCCTCCCCCAGGGGATCTTTCCAACCCAGGGGTCAAACCTGGGTCTCCTAAATTGGCAGGCAGGTTCTTGCCACTATAGGAAACCCTGGTAGATCCCTGCTATCCCCTAAAGGAAAATAATCTTACAATAACCAACCCACTTTTTAGCTTAGTATAACACCCTTATTCCTGCTCCCTTCTGTCTACAAAAGTCTTTCATTTTGTACAGCTCCTCAGAGGTACTTTCTATTTGCAAATTGAATGCTACTTAATTTAAATTGGTTTTTGCTCAAGTAGACTCTTAAAATTTTTCATATGCCTCACTTTATCTTTTAACATAAGCTGCAATTGCATTCCAAAGTCTGTGAGACATTGCTCAATTGAAAACTTTGTAGCCTTGAAATTGGGAGCTCTGGGTCCTAGTCTGAGCCTTCTCTATATAGCTGTGCAGTGGAGAGCATGCCATTTGTCCTATAAGTGCACTTCAGCATCCCTATCTATTAAAAATAAAAAGAAAAACAATGCTTAACCTGTTAACCTCATCTCACATGACTAATGTGAAAATGTGAGACATCGAGTACATGAAAATGTCTTGAAAGATGTAAAACAAAGTGCAAAATTCAGACATTAAAATCAAATAAAGGTTTTTGGGGGGTTGTTGATGGAGTAAAATATTTCCATGAAACTATTAACTGATGACTTTAGTTAATAAAACTGTGTGACTTGCCAAAAAATGAATTGGTGTTAATTATAAAATTACCTTTTAATTAATGCATTCATTAATGATCTAATCAATATCAATTGAAGGTTTATTATTTTAAGGAGGATGGGCAATTAGCAGTTTAACACCATGAAAAAGAGATAAGCAACTGACGGATGGGTCCCCATCAAGTTTAATTTTAATTTGTTTTAAAAGTATCTTCTTGAGGAATGAGTTTAAATGCACATCACTCTTTCTCCTTTCAGAAAATGAATATATAAGTTGTTTAGAAAGCATATCTGAATGACCAAGAATGAAGTTGGCATACGTAACAAGAAATGAGCACATCTTCTAAATGGGCTCGATGGTATGGTCTAAGTTCTATTCTCTCACACAGTAATATAACTGGATTGCTCTTTAAATTAAGTGAATTTGTATGTCTGCTTTCCCTTAATGGAATCAGTTTTGATATACTCTTTGTTCATGCTGTTATGGCTTCAGTCTAAGGGTACTTTGTATTAACTTTTTAAAGTTACATCACAAAGAGGTTTTAAGATTTCCCAGCAGGCTTTTATTTAACCAAAGCTTTTGATCTCAAACCTGCTGGGGACTAGTGAAATCCTTACCAATTCTCCAGGAACTTCTCTCTATTGGAATTTGAAAAGACCCACCTGAAGGATTGAACTCCCGGTATGGTTTCGGCCACCCTTCTGATCAGGCTATTCAAGCAGCCAGCGAGGGTGTCTAGTGCACCCTTTGTGATCGGCTAAGCAGCCTAAGGTGTCCTTTGCAAGAGCTGTTCTCCCGAGGAAATAAAAACCAGGAGGACACAGACCGATATACCTTATTTCCTGCTATCTTCAGTTAAAGGTGGATTGCAGGGGGTCTGCTTAACATCCTTTGCTACCTAAATACCTTTTGGACATGGGAACTCAATAAAAGAACTTTCATTGCATCCATTACCCTACTGTGGTGCATAACAAATTAGATTTAAAGGCTACTTTTTTCCCCCTTGCAGCTATTTCCAACATTTTCTTTAAAATTTCAATTTAGTGTCTAGTGCCAGAATATTCTATAATATACTCTAAAACTCTTATGATACCAATAACACCAACTGAACATTACTTCCAAAGAATCAGGCTCATATTCTTATAGACAAAATGTAGTTTTTAATTAACATGAGGTAAAAAAATAAAATTAAGGTAGAAAATTAATTATGCTTAAAACATGTTAAATATGAAACTATATAAAGCAATATTGTTCTTGGATAACTCTTTTTAAAATACAAACCTTCATTCACTTATTTGTCCCCAAATTCCCATTTTTTGAAAAAAATTTCACTTGAGGTTGAAAAATATCAGTGCCACATTTCTCAAACCTATTTTGAGAAATGGTGAGGTAAAAGTCTCAATGGTAATATTTAAATATTATTATTCTATTTTAAAGTTCCATGTGCAGAGGTGTTAGGGCATGTCAACAACACAGAACACAGAGAGCAATACAGCTTTGTAAAGAACACAGTATTTGTGGTACTATATAGAGAACACATTTGCCCATAGACCACTTCTCCAATGTAAATGTTTATCTTTAACTTTCTGTTAATGTGATGTCAGATCTCTTCATTATTTAAAAAAAATTTTTGGACTCTGTTTTGCTACACAGAGATGGATATTACTGTCATTGCATCAGATGTGATGATCCCTGATAAAGCCTCAAATGAGCTGTATACTGAAGAACTAGAAAGAAATGTATAAGTATTTCCAGAAGCTGTAAAATATTCAGTGCTCATTGCTTGAGGACATAGCCTCTCACACCACAGGTATACCATGTATTACCAGACATTAAAGCATTTGCTTTCAGTATGTTTTTTTTTGTTTTTTTTTTTTCCTCTTTGGGCTCTGGTGTAAGTGCAGAAAAGTAGCTGGAACCATCTCAAATTCTGAATATGTGGCAGAGTGGTCAGGCTATGTTCAATCTGGATTTCAGAAACACTGCTACCACACCTGTAGAATATGACATAATTGTTCTGTTTCATAACTTATTAATTTTAGTAAGCATTTGTTGCACATCTGATTGGTAGATATTTATGAATAGCTGCCTGATGGAATATTATGTTCTGCAGTTAATAAATAATAACTGATTATAGGAAGACAATGTGCTGTGAATTCTTTCTCTGGAGAAAGAGGGGCTCAAAGACTTGCAGAACTGAAAATCGTGAGCATTATGCACAAAAAGCTTTCTGATTTTTATGGATAATATAAAACAAGTGTTACTTATGTTGTGTTACAGCAATCCCCCACTTCTTTGTATAAAAAGGGTTATGCATTTTTGATGCATAGATGAAAGTCTTAATAAAATATTCCTAATGATCCCCAGTTTTTTCTCATTCACTTTTATTCACAGAGTAAATAGTTACTTTGAGGGGATGATTACACAACAGTATCTATCATTTAAAAATGGATATCACCTTTGATTAGAAAATTGCACTTCTAAAATGTACTCTTTAGAAATACTCACAACATTCTGCTTAGGAGATGTTCACTAGTGCATGATGTATGAGAAGAAAAATTGCAGTCACTCTATATGTCCATCAACATGAAATTGATAATAAGGAATCAAACATCTATGGTAGCAGTACCGTCATGGTTGCATGTCTACCAACACCAAGCAGTAATTCCTCATCCTGCATGACAACCATTTCAAGGAGGTATTGTTAACATCACACCTTATAAGTGTAGAAAGTGGATTACAGAGAAAATCACTTATCCAAGTCACAGAATTACTAATAGTGAAGCTAGGATTCAGATTCAGTCAAGCCATTTGGTTGCGAAGCCATGAACTTACTCTGTTAATATTCATGTATATTGTACGGAGCTTCCCAGGCGGCACTAGTGGTAAAGAACCACCAGCCAATGAAGGAGACATAAGAGCCATGGCTCCCATCCCTGGGTCAGGAAGAGCTCCTGGAGAAGGGCTCAGCAACCCACTCCAGTATTCTTGCCCGGAAAATTTCATGGACAGTCCATGAAGTCACAAAGAGCTGGACATGGCTGACTATAACATTCTTATTACCCACTGTTGTGTGTGTATTCAAAGAATGAGATAGTTTTAGAGATTATGAAATGAAAAAAAGTCTAAGAAGTATTCAAAATAATTCGGTATAGATTATGTCCATATACATTAGAATATAGCAAGAAAAATTGGAAGGATTATTCATCAAGCTGTTCATATTAAAACATCTGTGGTTAGACTTTTATTTTCTACTTTGTGTATTTCTTTAATATTTAGATATTTTATAAATATGTATACTAAAAACAATATAGTTCTTTAAAATATCAACATATAAGAAGGAGTATCAATAAAAATAAAAAATTATTTTATCAAGACATGTGGCATTATTTTCAAGATCTCAAGTGCTGGCATTCAATTTGGCCTTTTTTTAACAAAGCATAAATAAGTTATACCATATAGAATTTTCATACGTTGAACATTAATTATTTCAGTCTGTTTTGGGGGAGGATGATGTTTGGATTATAAAGAAAGCTACCGCATTGAGACCTTTTCCTTTGTATAAGCAAGTTTTGCAAGTATCCTGTCTTACAACTATTGAATGAAAACCCTGTTTTATCAATAAAGTTATACATGTTTTTATTCCACATTCTTTGTATTAGAACACAATTATTTAGTCTTTTAAAGGAGGATTCTGTCAAGCTTTCTAATATATAAACACTACATACTTTTGCATCTGTAAACTGTTTCCGTAGGTGATCATTGCATCCAGGTTCCTAAGATCATGGAAAAAAGCTGTGCATTTTATTCTGAAGTTACAAATGGTATTTAATACACCACTGTGCTAAACACAGGATTGAGCTGCCGCTGGCTTTACTTCCTGCATTTCAGCATTAAAAAAAAAATCAGTCATGGGTAATGCTTTCAAAAATGTTAATCCCAATTTTTACTTATGGATATCACATGATTTTAAAAGGTGATAAAGAGTATTTTCAGTAATCAAGGGTGAGTCAAGGAAAATGGCTTCTATGGGAGTAAGTCAGCCAAACAAAAACTTGACCCAACACCAAGCTTGTTGTCAGGATCACAGCTGCCGCATCAGCCAATGAGACCTGACATGGAGGCAGCCAGGAAGTCAGGTGCCGAGGCTGGAAACACTCTGTTCCAGACCCATTGGCAGTTGGCCCTTCAGCTGCTGTACAGCCCCAGTCTGGGCCCAGGGGGGCTGGATCTGGTTTTGGATTACAGGAGGGAAATGAAGTACAACCAGTATCGTCAACAGCGAGGCTGTCAAGTTGGTGCTGATAATATATTCATGGGGCGATGTACTGTTTTGCTCTTCGGGTTCTGTGAGGAAGGAGGGCTAAGGGAGAGTGTACATAGCAGCTCTGAAGCATAATCGACTCTGCTCGCAGGAACTGGTGGTGGTGGCTGGGGTTCCTTTAACCTCTCAATTCTTTCAGGTGGCGTGTCTTAGTTACTAAGTAAGATCTTGAAAAATATGGACAGAAATGAATGCCAGGTTTAAAAAGGAGGTGTGGTTAAAGGGACACGATACTCAGATTTTAGAAAGAAAATGGATTTTTGAGTTTGGCATTATTAACAGAGAGCTGTCATGTTCCTTTCCTTCAATAGAGGAAAGAAGTGACCCAAAACAGAAAATAAATGACCCATGCTGTGATTAGCAGCTCACTGTGTTTGTTTAGTGTCAAGAATGCTGCTAGGATTTAATAAAACTTCACAATCATAGATCACCTCCCCAAACAAAAGCTAGTAAACAAAGAATACATCTTTAAGGTAAGTCATCTTCTAACACCTTTGAAGCTAAGGATTGCCTGCATGCACATAGCAGGCATTGCGTCGACGCGGAAAACTGAACATGACTCACTGAACCTTAAGTCTGTGTCCCTCCCAGGTAGACATCCTTTCAGACATGCCTTTCAGAATCATACTATTACACTCTTACTTCAGTACTGAGACTTTGTATAAAAACTTTATGAAAAGTTTTCTCAATGATAAATGCATTCATTCATGGTAGTGAATAGCACGGTCCACGGTAGCACCCAGAGTGATACCCTGACCATAGTATGTTCCCAATAAACACTTATTAATGTTACTAAAAGTCACTAGGAATTGCCAGACTTTATGGGGAGTTTAAAAGATATTACATACATGTTCTTATCTTTTAATGGGCACCCCAAAAGTTACAGGATAAACAAATGAAACAAAATAAAAATTTACTCACAAACACTTAACTTAAAAACCTATCATAGAAACATCAAAAACAAGAGGCATTTGTAGTGGCCAGAGGTTAACTTTTCAGCATGGTACTGATGGAGGAGATGGATAGAATTGATAACAGCTAACTTTCATGAAACACTTACTATTGGCCAAGCACGATGTTTATTGCTTTAGATATATTGATTGTCTTATTTAATTTTCACTACAACCTTAACGTAGATGATATTACTATTTTCATTTAACAGGTACGAAAACTGGGGTTTAAATTGTAAAAATAATTGCCCCAGGTTAGGAGGCGGGCAAGCCAAGCTCTGCAACTAGAAAATCTGGGTCACTGGCCCTATATAAGAATCTAAGCTATGACCTGAATGTTTCTTTATGCTCTACCACCTCCTCATCCCCCACCTCCACCAATATCTATATTGAAATGCTGCTGTTAAGTCGCTTTAGTCATGTCCCACTCTTTGCGACCATAGCCCGCCAAGCTCCTCTGTCCACGGGATTCTCCAGGTAAGAACACTGGTAGGGGTTGCCGTGCCCTCCTCCAAGGGATGTTCCTGACCCAGGGATGGAACCCACATCTCTTATGTCTCCTACACTGGCAGGCAGGTTCTTTACCACTAGCGCCACTGGGGGAGTCCATTGAAATCCTAATGCTTTATGTAATGGCATAAGGAGGGAGGGCCTTTGGTCCTAAAAGTAGAGCTCTCATGAATGGAATTAGTCTCAATATAAGAGACCCCAGAGAGCTCCGTATCCCCTTCCACATGTAAGGATGCAGCTGGAAGACGACTATCTACTGCTGCTGCTGCTAAGTCGCTTCAGTCATGTCCGACTCTGTGCGACCCCATAGACGGCAGCCCACCAGGTTCCACCATCCCTGGGATTCTCCAGGCAAGAACACTGGAGTGGGTTGCCATTTCCTTCTCCAATGCATGAAAGTGAAAGGTGAAAGTAAAGTCGCTCAGTCATGTCTGACTCTTAGCGACCCCATGGACTGCAGCCTACCAGGCTCCTCCGTCCATGGGATTTTCCAGGCAAGAGTACTGGAGTGGGGTGCCATTACCTTCTCCGTGGCTATCTACAAACCAGGAAATAAGCCTTTACCAGAACCTGGCCAGGGTGGCACCCTGATCTTGAACATCTAGCTTCCAGAACTGTGAGAAATAAATTTCTTTTGTTTATGTTATCCCATCTAATGGTATTTTGTTATAGCCTCCCGAATAGATTAAGACCATATATAACAATATGAAAGAATGGTAATCTTACAGTCAGAAGTCTCAAAATTTTGGAAAATTGTTCAAACATAATCACAACTGCACATTTAGGACTCAGTTAAGGACTGAAATATCATGAGTGTACCTCTAGAGATCCAATTATCTTTTGTCTCTTTAATGGCCAGTGTTTTTATTATGGAGTTTTGCATCCTCATGACATTCTCTGGCCCTGATGGTACTTCTCTTGCTGCTTCTCACAAGCCAGTCACTCTTCAGCCTCCTTTCTCCTCAGAGCTACATGCCTCTGAGACTGACCAGCTGGCAGGTGGTCATGACCCTGGAGTGGAGTTCTATCTTCAGGCTAGCTCAGAGAGCTTGGCCCTGAAGATAGAGCCTGACAGGAGCCTTAAGGTAAAGGGCTGATCTCAAATTGAATTGCCATGACCTGATGGGCTGGTTAATTGTGGATGTCAACTGGGCTAGGCTGGGGAACCAAGATTTGGTCAAACACCAAGTCTGATGTTCCTGTGAAGATATTTTTTTTAGGGGTGACTCTTTTGGACTCAGTAGACTTTGAGTAAAGCAGATTATCCTCCATAACGTGGGTAGTCCTCACCCAGTCAGCTGAAAGTCTTAAGAGAAATGACTGAGGTCCCCCTAGAAAGAAGGAATTCTACCTCCAGACTGCCTTCTGACTCAAGATGTAGCATCAGCTCTTCTGGGTCTCCAGTCTGTTCTGTAGATTTCAGGTTTACCAGCCCCCATAATCCATTGCTTTCTGAGGAACCATTGGCAAGTGACTTGATCTTCTTAAAACTCAGGGTCTAACCAGCAGGATATTGTGATCATTAGATGTGATGAATTATATTGTGATAATTAAATATTGTGAAAATAAACAATACTTAAGTGCTCACTTTATGTACATAAATTTCTGGACATCTAGTAGATGCTGAATAAAACTAAGTTTTTCATCTCTTTCTCTAGCAAAAGTTATACTAAGCCATTCTACTTATTTTTTTTTAATCTCACTGGAAATTCTAGTTTTAGATATAAAAGAATTTTTCTTATAATTGACTGATATTTAACGTGCCAATTCAAAGCTATCTCATGTTTATGTATTTAAGATATTTTCAGTCTTGCCACTCATTTCTCAGATCAACTAGTTAGTTTCAATTCTTATTGTCTCTCATGATATTGAATGCAATGCCTTTTCTTACCAAAAGTCAGTACCTTTATGAACCTTCAACCATGTTCTCTTAGTCAGGGTTCTCCAGAGAACCAGAAATAGGAGAATGTGTATATATGCATAAAGAGGGAGAAAGATTTACTTTAATTGTCTTTATGATTTCTATTTACCATGTTTCATTTTGCTATTTTTCCCTATTCTTATTTAGATGAATTGGTTTTTCCTTGTAATTGATTTTTTTTGTTATTAAATGGAAATTATATATTCTACTTCTGTTCTTCAGTGGTGCTCACACATTTGTAACAAGTACATTTGACCTTTTTGCTTTAATTTCCAAAAATTACACTCTTCTTTTGCTGTTCATTGTTCAGCTGCTAAATTGTATTTGACTCTGTGACCCCATGGACTGCAGCACACCAGGCCTATCTATATTGTTTTTACATGACTGGTTTCCATATTTTAGATAGTGCTTTTAGCATAGAGACAGAAAGAAATACTTTATATGGATTTATATTAGACTTTGGCCACCTGATGTGAAGAACTGACTCATTTGAAAAGACCCTGATGCTGGGCAAGATTGAAAGCGGGAGGAGAAGGGGACAGCATCACTGACTCAATGGACATGAGTTTGGGTAGACTCCAGGAGTTGGTGATAGATAGGGAGGCCTGGTGTGCTGCAGTCCATGAGCTCGCAAAGAGTCAGACATGACTGAGTGACTGAACGGAACTGAACTGAACTGGCACTATCTTGAATTCCTTTAGGCAAGTGATATTAGAACTTTATCACTAGGGTTCTTCTTATTATTTATTATTATTATTTTGGCTGTACCACACAGCATGTGGGATCTTAGTTCCCTGACCAAGGTTGGAACCTAGTCCCCTGAGTTGGAATTGTGGAGTCTTAACCACTGAACAGCCAGGGAAGTCTTATCACTAGGGTTCTTAAATGTTAATTTATTTTTTCTCCGTTCCTTTGAGATCCTCATTTTAATTTTAACAACTTCCTCTCTTCTCTACTCCTATTATAACCCAAAACAGAAAAGAGATGAGAGGAAGATGGTAAAGAATCTCTGAGAAATAACACAAAGAAAAAATAGTAATAAATGAGCAGAAGAGAAGGAAATAAAAACAAAATGAAAGAGAGTAAATTTTCAAGAGTGGAAAAATAAGATGATGGTATCCCAAATAACAAGAGTAAAGAAGTTATGAATTGGGCTTCACTGGTAGCTCAGTAAAGCATCCACCTGCCAGTACAGGAGACATGGATTTGATCCCTGGTCCAGGAAGATTCCACATGCCTTGGAGCAACTAAACCTCTACGCCACAACTGCTGAGCCTGTGCTCTAGGGCCTGTACTCCACAAAAGAAGTCACCGCAATGAGAGGCACAGCCAAAAACAAGTTAAATAAGTCAATAAATGAAAGTATAATAACAACAAAAGCTATGGGTCAGAGAAAGACAGAGTGAGGGGTGGGGTGCTGAGGTGGAGAAAGCGCGAGGCATTGTGGGTGATGATGAGAGGAACAGATCAAGGACCATTTGTACCTATTGTGTGCTGGACAGAACAGTAGAAACATTTCATCCACAGCTCATATGTAGAGTCAACAAATGTATGAACAACAAATGATTATTTCATTTGATAAATCAAAGAAGTCAGAGAAATTAGACAGCTCATCCAAGATCGGAAGAATTAGTAAAATCCTGAGTCAAAATGCATGCCCAAATCTGTGTGTTTTCACCAAAAACTGGGCGGGATTGGAAAGGTCACTCTCCACCCACTGTGTGAAACAGAGGACAGATGCCCCTGCTTCTTTCTTCTTTTCTTTGCCAGCTAATTACATGTCTGATTAGTGTAGGACAAAGGAAAATGCACAGAAGAGAAGCCTGACAAGGTTGAGAAGGAAATGGCCGGGGAGAAAGGAAGATGATTCATTGATAAGCTCTTTGTCCTCTAGAAATGCAATAGGCCTCCTAGGAGGAGAGACTCAGTGTCTAGGGGGCAGCTTGGGCCTTGAAGGAAGAGTCACCCAGAGGAGAAAGAGAACAGAAGAGCTGGAGTGTTTTCAGACCTCCCTTCCTCAGCAAGCCACACGCACACTAAAAGTGCTATAAAATGTCTTTGATTCTTCCTCCTCTTCATTCATACTGTTATATACCGGCCTGTGCAATATCGCCCTTTAAAACCAGGCCGCCTTTGGAGCAGTGATTTAACTACATAGTGTTTCTCGAGCATCTAATCCTTGAAACAGGATCGTAGGTCGTACTTGGTTAAGACTCAATACAACTTCAGTAGGGTCTGCTGCATCATTGACTCCAGATAAAACCCCAAGAAATCAAACCAGGATTATTCAGCAATTTAAACAAAAACTGTTTTCCCGCTGATAACACTGAGTGTCATGTCACGTTCCTGGTAATGAAAGTCGTCGTCAGATACATGGTGAAGTCAACTCACCTTGTCATTAAAGTTCAAAAATTCAAAAGCCCTTTCTTCAAAAATTTTTAAAATTCTTGCTAGCTTTTATCACCATTTCCATTGTGAGATTTCTTTCTCTGAGATGAAAATAAAGGTCATTTTTTAATTCCCAGCTTCTAGTTTAGTGTTATCTCAGATCGAGTCTTGACATACACATCACTTTAAATTGCCTCTTATAGTTAGAGACAAATTTGAAGTTTTCAATCAAAATTGAGGGTTTCTTTCGACTCTCTCTTAGGTACATGTAGAGCCTGCTAAACATTTCAGAGCGTGGGTGGACCTCCCTCTATAAATTGTAAATTGCCCAGGCTTTTGAACTCCCTTTCTGTTTTAAAGCTACGTAGGTTAAAAATTAAGCCCCTACAGTGAAGGGCACCTGTATTTGCTCTCCCTATTATGCAGCTATACTGAAATGCTTTACAGCTGTCTAAATTAGCATAATTAAATCCACATCAATTAAAAACCTCAATCACCTCTCTCCCCTTCACATGTAGATGGTGACATTTGTCTAAGGTGGGAATTAACAAAGGAACTTTTTAACAGTTGAAGATCTGGCTCAAAAGGAGGGTAATAGGATTGGTCTATTGTTCCGGGTTCATCTAAGATGGGGAGCAGTGGTCAATGAGAGCTATTTGGCCAAAATCATCTGCCGTTTGCATTTCAATGCTGCTGGCAGCAGGGCCGGCCATTCGAGATGTGCATTTTACAACAGGCCTCTCCAGCTACTGCTCTTTATCCTCCAATAATGAGCGTAAACAAAGCGCCACTGTGACTTTGGGGGTGGTGGTTGTTTTTAAGCTGGGGAAGCCTAGTGACCTCAGGATAGTGACAAGCCTACACCGTGTGGTGCTGGCAAAAAAAATTCCTGGAGATGAAAACTGACGTGGGGTCTGGGGGTTAATTTCTGGAACAGACAAATTTGCATACAAATGAAAAATGATGGGATTTCCGTTCTCCTAAATTTTCAATGTCATCAGCATCAAACAGCAGCCTTGTTCCCTTGCTGTTTGAAGAATATTCATTACTTTAGAAGAAGGGGCACCTTGCTTGGTGTTTAACTCAATGCAGGTCAATGACTTAATTTGTGAAGTTTCATCTAGAGGGTGAGATTTCTGAGCATTTTGTAATATTTTTAAATATGGCTTGAATGATACGTATTTTTACAATCTTAAACTTTTCTGAATAAACATTGAATGGCGTGTGGTTGACTACTTTGAGCATTTACCTGTTCACCATCATTAGCTCTTCAACTATATTTACCTGACCTCTCTTCCTTATAATGTTAGTATTACAGAGGATGACAATTGGGTCTAGGTTAAGTTTAGTGGATTTGAGAGGCTGCTGCTGCTGCTGCTAAGTCACTTCAGTCGTGTCCAACTCTGTGTGACCCCATAGACGCACAGCCCACCAGGCTCCCCCGTCCCTGGGATTCTCCAGGCAAGAACACTGGAGTGGGTTGCCATTTCCTTCTCCAGTGCATGAAAGTGAAAAGTGAAAGTGAAGTCGCTCAGTCGTGTCCGACTCTTAGCGACCCCATGGACTGCAGCCTACCAGGCTCCTCCGTTCATGGGATTTTCTAGGCAAAAGTACTAGAGTGGAATGCCATTGCCTTCTGCAGATTTGAGAGGCAGGACATGATAATACTTACTCATTTGTCCAAAGTGATCTCAGGTGGCCTTAGCCTGCACTACTGAAGCACGATTTCAGTTCCTGGCCAGAGATTGAGATTGGGATGAGGCAGTGAGAGCACTGAATCTAGCCACAAGATCAGTGACCAGTGACAAGACCCTGGCCCACAACTCTGTAGAAATGAACTTCCATATAGAGATGGGTAGTGAAACAAGTAAAGTGTTCATTAGAGGAAAAAGAGTATGTCCACACATAGGCGTGTGGACCCATAGACCCATAGGCGGCCTCAGAGAGAGAGACTGCTACCCTTACAGGGCTGTGAGTCACTTTTATGGGGCATTTCTTCTGGGTTTCCTTTGGCCAATCATCTTGCTTTGCCTGTTTCTGAGTCCATATTTGAGGTGGTCCTCATGGTAAAGAACCTGCCTACCAGTGCAGGAGAGAAAAGAGATTGGGTTAGATCCCTGGGTCTGGAAGATTCCCTGGAGGAGGGCATGACAACCCACTCCTGTATTCTTGGCTAGAGAATCCCATGGACAGTGAAGCCTGGCAGGTTATACCGTTCGTAGGGTTGCAAAGAGTCAGACATGACTGAAGTGACTTAGCATGGATGCATGAGTCTGTATTTGGTATGTCTCAGGGTCCTCCCATGGGTGTGCATGCATCTCTCAGTCCTCTAATGACGAGGACTGTGGGTAGGTTGGCATTATTTACCGTGGGTTGTGTCCCCTCACTTTTTGACCTTCAAGGAGCCTTTCTGTGCATATGTAGTCGGGAGGTCTCCTTGACCTCAAGAATGAGGAATCTGTGCTCTTTTATCTCTTACCTGGGCAGGACTCAGCTCCTGTCTTGCTCCTGTTATTTTGGAGTACCTGTCCACAGGGGACAACCCCAGCTGCTCTCCCCAAGAACCATCTAGCTCCTACCTCAAAAGCACATATTTCTTCATTTTTATTCTTTTAGTTTTTTTTTTTCACATTTAAAGACTTTTTTTTTTTTAAGAGTAGTTAGATTCTCAGCAACATTGAAAGAAAGGTCAGAAAGCTTCCATATCCCCCTCCACCACCCACACACAGCCTCCCCTGTTATCAACATTCCCCACAAGAGTAGTGCACGTGTACAACTGATGAACCTACCCCAACACATTCTAATCACCCTAACTCCATAGTTTTCTTTAGGGCTCACTCTTGGTGTTGCACATTTTTTGGCTGAGACAAATGTATAATGACATATATCCATTATTACATTATCATACATCATTACAGTACCAGACATGTAGAGTATCATTTAGTTCCATTGCCCTAAACATCCTCTGTCCTCTGTTTATTCACCCCTCTCTCCTCCTCAATCCCTGGCAAGCACTGGTTTTTACTATGTTCCTTTGACTTTTCCACAAATCACATGGTTGGAATCATAGAGTACGTAGCCTTTCAGATTGGCCTCTTTCACTTAATAATATGCACTGAAGTTTCCTTCATGTCTTTTCATGGCTTGCTAGCTCATTTGTTTTTAGTGCAAATAATATTCAATTGTCTGGATATATTGCAGTTTATTTATTCATTCATCTGCTGAAGGACATCTTGGTTGCTTACGTTAAATGCTTTTTTTGATGATATAATTCATATCTCCTCATTTTTATAATGTTAGAAAATATAAGCAAGTAGAAAAAAGAAAACAAAAATTATTCAAAGTCTCAGTTCCTAGAGATCACCTCCAATTCATATTTTAGTGTATATTTTTAATCATTCTCCTTTTCACACTCTAATACTCTGAAACTGTCAGCCCACTGACAAGGCAAGGATACTTTCCACTGCCCATAGCAAGGTTGACCCTGTTCAATTAGCTGAGGCTGCCTTCGAGGAAATACTGCTAAAGGCGCCGTCTTATGAGTCAGACTCCCTCCTTTCCCTGCTGTATTACTAGTGAACTTCTTGTTGTTGTTCAGTTGCCCAGTTTTTTCCAACTCTTTGCAACCCCGTGGACTGCAGCACACTAGGCTTCCCTGTCCCTCACCATCTCCCAAAGTTTGTCCAAGTTCATGTCCATTGCATCCGTGATGCCGTATAGCCATGTTATGCTCCGATGCCCTCTTCTCTTTCCCCCTTAATTTTTCCCAGCATTAGGGATTTTTCCAATGAACTGGCTGTTGAATATGCAGTGGAGGTGATGAATAAATTCAAAGGATTCGATCTAGTAAACAGGGTGCCTGAAGAACTATGGATGGAGATCCATAATATTGTACAGGAAGCAGCTAACAAAACCATCCCAAAGAAACAGGAAGGCAAGAAGCAAAGTGGTTATCTGAGGAGGTTTAACAAGGAGCTGAAGAAAGAAAAGAGCAAAAAGCAAGGGAGAAAGGGAAAGGTACATCCAACTAAACGCAGTGTTCCAAAGAATAGCAAGGAGAGACAAGGACTTCTTCAATGAACAGTGCATACAACTAGAAGAAAACAGCAGAAGGGGAAAGACTAGAGATCTTTCAAGGAAAACTGGAAATATCAAAGGAACATTTCACCCAAAGATAGGCACAATAAAGGATAGAAATGGTAGAGATCTAGTAGACGCTAAAGAGATCAAGAAGAGATGGAAAGAATACATAGAAGAACTAGGGATCTAGAAGACGCCAAATAACTTCTTGAAACCCCTAAGTCTTCTTTTTTCTAAAATATGGGTCTCTCTAGATCCTGCCATAATACTGCCACAGATTCAGTTCAGTTCAGTTCAGTTCAGTCGCCCTCAGTCGTGTCCGACTCTTGTGACCCCATGAACCAGAGCACGCCAGGCCTCCCTATCCATCACCAACTCCCTGAGTCCACCCAAACTCATGTCCATTGAGTCGGTGATGCCATCCAAACATCTCATCCTCTGTCATCCCCTTCTCCTCCTGCCTTCAATCTTTCCAGCATCAGGGTCTTTTCAAATGAGTCAGCTCTTCGTGTGAGGTGGCCAAAGTACTGGAGTTGAAACTTCAGCATCAGTCCTTCCAATGAACATTCAGGACTGATTTCCTTTAGGATGGACTGGTTGGATCTCCTTGCAGTCCAAGGGACTCTCAAGAGTCTTCTCCAACACCACAGTTCAAAAGCATCAATTCTTCCATGCTCAGCTTTCTTAATAGTCCAGCTTTCACATCCATACATGACCACTGGAAAAACCATAGCCTTGACTAGATGGACCTTTGCTGACAATGTAATGTCTCTGCTTTTTAATGTGCTATCTAGGTTGGTCTTAACTTTTCTGCCAAGGAGTATGCGTCTTTTAATTTCATGGCTGCAGTCACCATCTGCAGCAATTTTGGAGCCCCCCAAAATAAAGTCAGCCACTGTTTCCACTGTTTCCCCATCTATTTGCCATGAAGTGATGGGACCAGATGTCATGTTTTTTTTTCTGATGTTATTTTTTTCTGATGTTAGTTTTCAGCCAACTTTTTCACTCTCCTCTTTCACTTTCATCAAGAGGATCTTTAGTTCTTCACTTTCTGCCATAAGGGTAGTGTCATCTGCATATCTGAGGTAATTGATATTTCTCCCGGCAATCTTGATTCCAGCTTGTGCTTCTTCCAGCCCAGCATTTCTCATGATGTACTCTGCATATAAGTTAAATAAACAGGGTGACAATGTACAGCCTTGACGTACTCCTTTTCCTATTTGAAACCAGCCTGTTGTTCCACATCCAGTTCTAACTGTTGCTTCCTGACCTGCATACAGGTTTCTCAAGTAGCAGGTCAGGTGGTCTGGAATTCCCGTCTTTCAGAATTTTCCACAGTTTATTGTGATCCACACAGTCAAAGGCTTTAGCATAGTCAGTAAAGCAGAAATAGATGTTTTTCTGGAATTCTCTTGCTTTTTCCATGATCCAGCTGATGTTGGCAATTTGATCTCTGGTTCCTCTGCCTTTTCTAAAACCAGCTTGAAGATCTGGAAGTTCACGGTTCACGTACTGCTGAAGCCTGGCTTGGAGAATTTTGAGCATTACTTTACTAGCATGTTAGATGAGTGCAGATTAATGGCTATCAAAATACATCAGAATTCTTATTTAACTTTTAGAGCAATACTGAAATATTATATTTACTGAGCTTCCCCGGTGGTGCAATGGTAAAAAATCTGCTTACTAATGCAAGAGATGCAGGTTCGATCTCTGGGTCAGGAAGATCCCCTGGAGAAAGAAATGGCAACCCTACTCCTGTATTCTTCCTTGGAAACATACAATGGACAGAGGAGCCTAGTAGGCTAGAGCCCATGGGGTCCCAAAGAGTTGGACACAACTGAGCATGCATACATGAAATATTTACATTTTTATAATGAAACAGACTTTCTATAATAAAGCAGAAAGTGTTTTCCTCAGTTCCTCAGCTCTTCAGAACTCTGGGATGCCTCCATGGACATGCCTTTCTCTACTTGCCCTTGAGATTTGCTGGCAACCTCTGTAGGGAATAGTCTGTGATACTTTTTATTGGGTCATGGAATGTTCTTCAACACTTTGCTTCTCTCTCATGGGTGAGATACCTCCTTGGCAGTTTATCATTGTTTAATAAGAAAGAAAAGAATGATGCATATACTTAAAAAATCTCATGAAAAGAAAAGGTCCAGCTTTCAGGCTATGAAATGATTGAGAAATCCTTTAAAGAAATACCACTAAGGCAGCTAAATTGCTATGATATATAAACCATAAAAGGCAATATAATAAGGTACATGGGAATAAAATATGTGTGTTTTAACCTGGAACTTCACATTTGTCTATAGCCTGGTTATATACACCTCTGATACAAGAAGTACCTTTACCATATATATGAGTTTACCAGAAATAACTTTTTTTGTCAATTAAATTATCTTTATTGTAATTATGACTTGCTGAAGGGGAATTTTGAGGCCATAAACAAAATATCTCAAGGTTCAGATGTCTGTTTAGATAAGGAGTTTTCTATTGATCCTAGTTTGCCTTCACCTAACTTCATGCAGCAAATATCACAAAGACATAATTAGAAAATTTGGTACAATATTTAGCTCTGGTCCCTGTGTGATGGAATTGTTTGACTGCTGAGTAACTGAAGCTTGTTTGCATCCCAGTGTGTAGTGAAAGGCAAACTTCAAAGAAAATATTATATCTCCCAACTCCAGCTCCTTAGAGTCTTGGAAGTATAATACAGCAAGGCCTAAAACTCCCTGCTGTGGAAAGGGCAATTTGACACTGAAACTAGTGTTAAATCACTATTGAAACACTGGTTTGCAAAAGAGTTCTTATTAGATAAATACAGTTAAAGCCTTAAAAGGCAGGAGAAAAATACACCCAAGTCATAGGGAAAAAAATGGGGGAGAAAAGTCTTTCAAGTTGGACAGTATGTGTTGACAAAATTTGGAGATTTTAAAACATGTATCTACACATTTATTTTATAAATTGTACATAAGACTGGCTCCTTTTCCAGTGCAAAATCAAATATTTAGATTTGCAAAAACCTATGGAAGCCAGATTTTAGACAAAAAGGGATTTTTTTGTCAGACTGTCAGTCTCTGAATTTCATCACAATCTGTTCAGCTGTTTTTGTTGCAGGCAGGCGTAAAACGTACTGGGTAAGTGTGTGTTTGTATTTATTATTAAAATGGGGATGCTAAATCCTGCTTTCTAACAGTCTTCACATTCTTTAAGTCTGTGATGGTCACAGGGAAGCAGATTCATGAAATGCAAGTATGAGAGTCACACATGGAATAGGAGGGAGAGAGGGGTGTGGCATGTATCCATAAGCAGCACCTCTTTGCAAAATAAGGTTTCAAGCCTTTGAAAAAATGACCCTGGCGTGTTGCCTCAGTCACTTGTTCTGAACCTATATGTACTGATTCTTGTTTGAAAGAAGGATGAGGAAATGATTTCCTGGTGGCAGATCTAAATGTTTTATTTCATTATCATGATTTCTTTTCTCATTCTCTGCATGAATCTGAAAATGATAACTTGGGTTGAAAGTTTTCACATCATTTAATGTACATGTGTAATTGTATACAATGATTGCCTAAGAGAATATGAAAGCTAGAATTTGAACCTCTAGTAGGTGAGACAGTATAGTGAAGAACAAGCAAACAACAAACAAATAAATACCAAATCTTATGTAAGTGCATGCTTATGGAGCTAATTCTTCTAGCTAGGGTTTTTTGATACAGTTACACCCAGAAGAAATAAAATTTGAGATAATATTTCCCCACATAAGCAAGGCTATTTATAAAAAGATGGAAAATACACTTGCTGTTGATTACAACTGACTAGAACAGAGTGAGCATTTGAGGTATATTTTCAAGAGATACAATGGAAATTTTACCTTTAACTGAGTGTATTAGTCAGTTAATTCAGCCATCAGAAAATGCCACACACTGAGTTATTTGAATAGCAGTTCTTTCTGGAGATTGGAAGGCCAACATCTAGGTACCGGCAGGGCTAGTTTCTCAAGAGAGCTTTCTTCCTGGCTTATAAGCAGTGGTATCTTGCTGTGTCTCAACATGACTCTCTTATGTGTGTGAACAGAGAATCTCTAGTGTCTTTCTTTTCTTGTCAGGACCCCAGCCTTATAGGATTAGGGTCCCACACTTAGGACCTCATGTAACCTTAATCACCTCCAAAAAGGCACTGTCTACAAATACAGTCACACCAGGGGTTAGAGCTTCACCAACAGAATTTGGGAGACACAATTCAATCACTGCAGATGGTGACTGCAACCATGAATTAAAAGACGCTTGCTCCTTGTAAGAAAAGTTATGACCAACCTGCTGCTACTGCTGCTAAGTCACTTCAGTCATGTCCAACTCTGTGCGACCCCATAGACGGCAGCCCACCAGGCACCCCCGTCCCTGGGGTTCTCCAGGCAAGAACACTAGAATGGCTTGCCATTTCCTTCTCCAATGCATGAAAGTGAAAAGTGAAAGTGAAAGTGAAGTCGCTCAGTCGTGTCCGACTCTTCTCGACTCCATGGACTGCAGCCCACCAGACTCCTCCGTCCATGGGATTTTCCAGGCAAGAGTACTGGAGTGGGGTGCCATTGCCTTCTCCAACGACCAACCTAGACAGCATATTAAAAGAGACATTTGCCAACAAAGGTCCATCTAGTGAAAGCTATGGTTTTTCCAATAGTCATGTATGAATGTGAGAGTTGGACTATAAAGAAAGCTGAGTGCTGAAGAATTGATGCTTTTGAACTGTGGTGTTGAAGAAGACTCCTGAGAGACCCTTGGGCATCGAGGAGATCCAACCAGTCCATCCTAAGGGAAATCAGTCCTGAATATTCATTGGAAGGACTGATGTTGAAGATGAAACTCCAATACTTTGGCCACCTGATGCAAAGAAGTGACTCATTGGAAAAGACCCTAATGCTGGGAAAGATTGAAGGTGGAGGAGAAGGGGACAACAGAGAATGAGATGGTTGGACGGCATCACCAACTCAATGGACATGAGTTTGAGTGAGCTTCGGGAGTTGGTGATGGACAGGGTGGCCTGGCGTGCTGCAGTCCATGGGGTCGCAAAGAGTCAGACATGACTGAGCAATTGATTTGAACCAAATTCATTCAACAATACTGAAATAACACACAGATTCCCTGGAACTCCAGTTTCTTTCCTTCTGCCTGACTTTTTTACATCAGCTGAGTGTAAGACTTCATATTGGGCTCAGAACTTTTTACTTGCAGTTTTATGTTTCTGATTAATAATGCATGGGAAAAATAAATACTACTGTTCAGTAAATGTGGTTTGGTAAACAAATTATTTCTGAATGTAATGTCTTTGGAGAAAAATCATTAAAGAAATTCCCAATGATTATAAAAGGGTCTTTGGAGAGCACCTCTTACCTACCTGAAGAGGTGAATTCAACAAGAAAGTCTCAAGATCAGTTCCAGGTCTTAGATCTATGAGTCTCTGAGTTCATTCATATCCCAAAAGAATTTCATCCCTAATTATGTGGTATTTAGAATCCATTGAAGTATGGCAAAATAGTCTTCTTTCCAAAATTCTAAAGAGTATTGCAGATAAATTTACCAAGAAAAGTATAATTCTTGGGTTTGGTTATATACCTGTGACAGAGACTAGCTGGTTAGATTCTTGTTAATTCCATTTCTTCTTTCTGTGCACACAGGGATAGTCCATTTCCCAGCTTCCTTTAGGTTGGACCATGTGACTAGGTCCTGGCCAACTAGATATTGATGGAAATGATATACAACACTTCCAGAACTGGACAGAAAAGTGTCAGTGTGATCTTTCACAAGTTCTCTTCTCTTTCAGTAGTAGCAATGGAGATCATGTGTGGAAGTCATACAAAAGAGCCTGGATCCCATAGTCATCATTTGAAAGAGGCACTCAGAAAGCCTTTTTAACTATTTTGTGAGCAAGGAATAAATTTTATTATGTTAGTCCATTGAGATTTGGGGGTTATTTTTTATGTTTTTGTTGTTGTTTCAGTCGCTATGTCTTGTCCAACTCTTTGCGACCCCATGGTCTGCAGCATGCCAGGCTTCCCTGTCCCTCACTATCTCCCGGAGCTTGCTCAAACTCATGTCCATTGAATCAGTGATGCCATCCAACTATCTCATCCTTTGTTGCCCCCTTCTCCTCCTGCTCTCAATGTTTCCCAACATCAGAGTCTTTTTCAATGAGTTGACTCTTCCCATCAGGTGGTCAAAATATTGGAGCTTTAGCTTCAGCATCAGTCTTTCCAATGAATATTCAGGATTGGTTTCCTTTAGGATTGACTGGTTTGATCTCCTTGCTGTTCAAGGGACTCTCAAGAATCTTCTCCAGCACCACAGTTTGAAAGATCAATTCTTCAGCACTCAGCCTCTTTATGGTCCAACTCTCATATCTGTACATGACTACTGGAAAAAACCATAGCTTTGACTCTATGGAACTTTGTTGGCAAAGTAATGTCTCTGCTTTATAATATGCTCTCTAGGTTTGTCATAGCTTTTCTTCCAAAGATAAAACATCTTTTAATTTCATTTGTTATAGTAGCTAGCATTAAGCATCCTTACTAATACAATATCAAGGAAAATGTCAACAATTTTGGACAACAATCTAAATTTTTTCTACTGAAATATATATTGTTGAAGGAATTCTATACAACATTATACAGAATTTCCATTTGCCTAGTAGTCTTAAGAAATCAAGACGAATGTTGCTATCTTGACGTCACTCTTGTCTTCATCACCAGCAGTATTCTGGCCAGAATCTCTCTGTATCAACTATTATTATTTTCCATTAGGCACGTCCACAAATCACTCCAGGGCTTTAGGTTTCAACCTAACTTGTTCCCCTCTTTGATTCTGGAATGAGGTGGATTTTTTGCTTTTTGTTTTGTTTTTCCTGGTGTGCTGTGTGCCGTTAGGCACGTGGGATCTTCGTTCCCTGACCAGGGATCTAAACCCGCAATCCCTGCAATGGAAGCCTGGAATCTTAACCACTTACGCACTGGATTGCCGGGGAAGTCCCTGGGAGGTGGTTCTTAAAAACGATTTGAATATTGTGATCAGATGTCATCTGCACTTTCTTCTCTCCTCTAAAAATATATCCTGATGAAAATTCTGTATCTTCTTGATTCCATTTTTTTCTGGCAAAACCACTGTGCAGTTCAGCGATGCCAAATAGGTTATATTTAATGTGTCTACTCTATTGAGTTTGGAGTGGTGATCAGAGAGACTGAACTGTGAAGGATTCAGAGGTGGAGTCCTAATGGCAATTGCCTTTGCCTATGGCCAGAGGTGGCACTAATGGTAAAGAACCTGCCTGCCAATGCAGGAGATTAAGAAATGGGGGTCCAATCCCTGGGTCAGAAAGATCGCCTGGAGGAGGGCATGGCAACCCACTCCAATATTCATTCCTGGAGAATCCCATGGACAGAAAAGTCTAGTGGGCTACAGTCCATAGGGTTGCACAGTCAGACATGACTGAAGAAACTTGGCACGCACGAACACAGGACCAGAAAGTGGGGAGTGAAGACACATGTGTCCCAAAGGGCTGTTGCTGGTGTACACTGTGTTTCTGAGCATTATGTGTCTAGATTTATCTGTTTACTCTAGATACGGTCCAGTTTTGTTAAAAGTATTAAAACCTCCATTTGAAGCCATACTCCTGTTGCAGTAACTACTGTTAGTTCCTCAGCAGTGTAGGTTGCCATACTCGAGCTGTTTTCACTTAGATCAGTCTAGTCAAACTTACTTTGTCTGACTAGTCTCCAATTCCCAGGGAAGATGACACTATATATGACCTAGTATCCAGAATCTAGAGTCACAGACATACTAACAGATTCTATGTCGTCTATCAAAACACCAAAGATGATGGTAAATATTAGGAAGTAAACATTAGCATATATTGTTGGTGGGAGTGTATGTTGCTATAAATCTTCTATGGCACAATCTAGTAATATGGGTTAAAATGTGAAATATATCTACACTTTGACACAATAATTGTACTTTTGGGAATTTATCCTAAAAATACAAGTGGTCATTTACATATAGTGACATCACTTATAGCTATATTTTGAATAACAATAGCCATTATTAAAGAATTGGTTAAATAAGTCATGCTATATCCATGTAATGGAACATTATGCAGACTTTGAATAAGAAAAGGTAGACCCATGTCATAAAAAATTGTCCAAGATAGAATGTAAAGTGAACAGTGCAGGTTGCAGAACAATTTGCAGAATTTTTGTTTATCTAATATGCAGTATATAGAGCTGTACATATACTATTCTGTCCAGTGTTTCTACAAAGTCTCCCACAACTTGAAAATACACTAGAAGTACACATCACACATGTTAAAAGGAGTTACATCTGTGGGATAGAATGGAAGCAAGGGGAAATATGTGATGGAAATAGTGCTACACTATCAGATCAGATCAGATCAGTTGCTCAGTCATGTCTGACTCTTTGCGACCCCATGAATCGCACCACGCCAGGCCTCCCTGTCCATCACCAACTCCCGGAGTTCACTCAGACTCACGTCCATCGAGTCAGTGATGCCATCCAGCCATCTCATCCTCTGTCGTCCCCTTCTCCTCCTGCCCCCAGTCCCTCCCAGCATCAGAGTCCTTTCCAAGAGTCCACTCTTCACATGAGGTGGCCAAAGTACTGGAGTTTCAGCTTTAGCATCATTCCTTCCAAAGAACACCCAGGGCTGATCTCCTTCAGAATGGACTGGTTGGATCTCCTTGCAGTCCAAGGCACTCTCAAGAGTCTTCTCCAACACCACAGTTCAAAAGCATCAATTCTTTGGCACTCAGCCTTCTTCACAGTCCAACTCTCACATCCATACATGACCACAGGAAAAACCATAGCCTTGACTAGATGAACCTTTGTTGGCAAAAGAATGTCTCTGTTTTTGAATATGCTATCTAGGTTGGTCATAACTTTCCTTCCAAGGAGTAAGCGTCTTTTAATTTCATGGCTGCAGTCACCATCTGCAGTGATTTTGGAGCCCACAAAAATAAAGTCTGACACTGTTTCCACTGTTTCCCCATCTATTTCCCATGAAGTGATGGGACAGGATGCCATGATCTTTGTTTTCTAAATGTTGAGCTTTAAGCCAACTTTTTCACTCTCCACTTTCACTTTCATCAAGAGGCTTTTTAGTTCCTCTTCACTTTCTGCCATAAGGGTGGTGTCATCTGCATATCTGAGGTTATTGATATTTCTCCCAGCAATCTTGATTCCAGCTTGTGTTTCTTCCAGTCCAGCATTTCTCATGATGTACTCTGCATATAAGTTAAATAAACAGGGTGACAATATACAGCCTTGATGTACTCCCTTTCCTATTTGGAACCAGTCTGTTGTTCCATGTCCAGTTCTAACTGTTGCTTCCTGACCTGCATACAGGTTTCTCAAGAGGCAGGTCAGGTGGTCTGGTATTCCCATCTCTTTCACAATTTTCCACAGTTTATTGTGATCCACACAGTCAAAGTCTTTGGCATAGTCAATAAAGCAGAAATAGATGTTTTTCTGGAACTCTCTTGCTTTTTCCATGATCCAGCGGATGTTGGCAATTTGATCTCTGGTTCCTCTGCCTTTTCTAAAACCAGCTTGAACATCAAGAAGTTCACGGTTCACATATTGCTGAAGCCTGGCTTGGAGAATTTTGAGCATTACTTTACTAGCATGTGAGATGAGTGCAATTGTGCGGTAGTTTGAGCATTCTTTGGCATTGCCTTTCTTTGGGTTATATATTGTATTTTCAATTTTTTTAATTATTGTGTAGTTTTATCTGTACCTCATTTCTTCATCTGTAAAATAGTGAAGTAATTCTAGGACAAACCCTATGAAATTGTGATTTTTGTAAGTTGAAAAAGGTGTGAGCAATATCAACACTTTAGATGGCTCACCTTTAGAACATACGATATTGTATGTTGGGAGAAATAAATGAGCTAATTCATATAAAACATTTAGGATGATGCCTCAAATATTGTAATAGTGGAATAAGTGTTGACCCTTATTGTTCTTGTTATTATCAATGCTTTAAATTTCCAATATTCTTTCACATTCATGTTCTAATTCAATCCTTGGACTGCCTCTTGGGATAGGAAGGGCATGCAACATCACCCACAGATTCAAAAGCTTTCTCCAGCATTTTACTTGGTTCACACATCATGCCATTTCCTTCTCAAAACAATCCCAGGTGGAATGTAGCACATGTAGTTAAGTTTGCTTTTCTTACTTAAATTAACTGATGAAATTAAAAAAAAAATTGTACATGTTTGACATTTTCACCCAAGACATAGGGATAAAATTGTTATGTGTTATCCTCACATGAATATTTTCATTGATGAGATGCACAAAAGCAAGATTTGGAGCTCTTGAGTTATAGGATGCAACTCAATGTTCATGTCCTTCTTGAGAAATCCTGTGATTCTTGGGAATAGATTTTGTTGTTTTTCCCTCCAGGCTTCACAGCTCTTTGCTCAAGTCTATTGCATAAAGACATATTTTGTAAATGATACATGTAATATCAGTATATTCTTTATACTTATGTCTGATTTTTCCAAACCTGGCAGACTCTCAGGCAAATAGTGGCTGCCTAGTAAATGGTTAAAAAATTAACATGGAACTAAGTGAAAGAATGAATTAGTGATGATTCTGTTTTATTCATTAGAAAATTAAAGCCCCTAATAGAGGAGTGGATTGCCCAATTTCAAAAAAAACTACTAGCTGGAGAAGCCAGGACTCAAGCCCAGGTTGCATACAGCCATGTCCAGAATGCCATCACATGAGCTGTAAAGCTTCAGACCCAAATGAAGCAGTAGGTATGCTCTGCCTTGAATGTGCCTACCAGACGAAAAGCCACCCCAGATGGCATATCCAATTTAATCAACATCACCTGTGAGCCAAACTGAACAGTAAATGTTAAGACAGGATCACTAATAATGGGGACCTGGAATCTAGCCAGAATTAAAACAATGATCTGCTTAACAATCCCTCTGGGCTGGATGCATGTGGAGAACGGATAAATGCTGGATATCGAAACAGCTGTTCTATGGCAAACTGAAATGGGGCAATCATAGATAGCAAAGGGAGAAGGAACACTTGAAAGTTGTCTTAAATAAAGTAGCGTTTTAAATAGTGTGTGACCTGGCTGTGGCCTTTTAAGAAGCAACCACCCCACACAAAGTACCCTGGCATGCATCTCCGGAGAGTGAGGTAGCTTTTGGTTAGCAAAGCCTATGAAATTATTAAAGGCAATGACAATGGTGGACATCAGTCCCCAGTGTCCATACACAGGATTGGTCCAGACACCGCCTTAAAGATCGGTGCCCTAAATGAAAATTCCACGTCATCACCTCCTGAACTTTGCCTAGTGAACACGACTATTGTCTATAAACTTCCTGTAGGCATTGTATAAACTACCCTGTTTTTCATATTCCTCTATTGTCTGATTCTTTTAAGATGATAATCACATTGTGTCTTCACAGCACAATCACTAATTGCCTTCAATCAGAAACCAAAGTTGATATTCAAAATATTTAACAAGGAGACACAGGCATAGAGCAACCAGAATGCCAGCTTGATGCTGTCCTGACTTGCATCAGCGATTGTTCTTATTCATCAGGGCCTATGACTCTACATTATCAAGTGTCGTAGGACGGCATGCACACACAGTGTTCTCAGGAAGGACTTCTTGATTGATTGACTCTCCAAGTTCATTTTTATACTTGTCTGTCATTTGGAGAAATCCCATATCTGTGTGTAATTTATCATCCATGCAACTGTATTAAAATAAACATGCCAATTACAGACTAGGACTAAAAAATAAGAAGGCAACCATGTAAGAAATCGGTTGTTCAAAAGCATCATGTATTCAGGAGTCATTTAACAAATACATACTCTGTATTACTGTGCTGATATTTGGGAACATAAAGATATATCAACAACTGCGCTTACTTTCTGGAAGCAATAGATTAGCAGAAATACAGATTTTACCACTGCTACCGTCAACTATAATATGACCAAGTGTTTTAAGAATCAGTTCAGTATAATCATTATAACAGCTTCAAGATCAAGGTTGGTAAGTGTAGTTGAATTTCATGTGTATAAACATTGGATCAGCTCATTCAAAGTTGCCACTATGGGAATTCCATTCACAGCTTCCATGAGAGGAGGCTAGCAGCTTTGTTGGATTACCAACAGTACTAGAGAGAGAAGCCATTGTCTTGTAAAAGAAGCTACATGTTTCTAAGAGAATGAATTTTCATATTTTATAAAAGCAGTCTGCAAAATATACTATAGTTGTGAATTTTCCCACATTCCCTTCTCTAATTGTTTTGCTAAGAATTTAGGTAAACTGGTTCAGAAAATCCAAGAGATTTTTAACTTGTCACCAAAATGCCTTCTGATTTTTACCCTTCGATATAAAAAAGTTATTGAGAGTAACTTTAACTAAATCTCTATACCCATATAATAACATTTGATGAAAGGGAGTTTATATAGTAGGAAAACTTCAGGGAAACAAAAGAAATTTTCATCCATTTTCCTTTGTCCTTATGTAATCGGATTACTTGATCCCAATCGGTAAGCTATTCATCAACCAGTTCATTTAGATTCTAACAAAAATTTGAGCATTCCTTAACCATTTTGATTTGGACAGACATTTGTTGGGTATCTGCTGAACTCTGCTACTTCAGTGAGACAGATAAAGGACTATAGAGAAACAATCTCAAGGAGTTTATAGTTAAATCCAGAGAGGTAGACATGGAGGTAAACGAGAGCAACACAAAATATCAACCTTTGTGAGAACACATTATCAGGAATTAGTGAGTGTCACAAAGAAATGGGTGTTCTTTCTTCCATATATAGTGGTCTACCAGGATAACCAGCTTCTCTGGTGGCTCAGCAGTAAAAGAATCCCCTGCCAATGCAGGAGATTCAGATGCTATCCCTGGGTCAGAAAGATCCCCTGGAGAAGGAAAAGGCAACCCACTCCACTATTCTTGCCTGGGAAATCTCATGGACAGAGGAGCCTAGTGGGCTACAGTCCATGGGGTCCCCAAGAGTCGGATATGACTAAGCCACTGAGCACGCACACGTTCACCAGGGTAACCAGGTTCCAGAGAGCTCTCTCTGTGAGACAGCTATCTCTGGGCCATAGCCTACCGACACTCTTTGTATGTAAACATTTAATTAGTACACTCTTCTATGCTTGTAGCTTTCTGATGGTTATTGTGGTATTCATGTTGATGGTTTGAATATGTTCCTGAAGAACTATACCTACTGGATTTCAGACAGTAAGGTCCCAGTGGATAAGAAAACCACCTAAAGTGGCATGATATGTTATCTTAGCTGTAGCTTCGGGATTACTTCTTTTTTTTTCTTTTTTTTTTTTTTTAATTTTATTTTATTTTTAAACTTTACATAACTGTATTAGATTTGCCAAATATCAAAATGAATCCGCCACAGGTTTACATGTGTTCCCCATCCTGAACCCTCCTCCCTCCTCCCTCCCCATACCATCCCTCTGGGTCGTCCCAGTGCACCAGCCCCAAGCATCCAGTATCGTGCATCGAACCTGGACTGGCAACTCATTTCATACATGATATTTTACATGTTTCAATGCCATTCTCCCAAATCTTCCCACCCTCTCCCTCTCCCACAGAGTCCATAAGACTGGGATTACTTCTGATGCATCTTTAGTTCTGTGAAGAGACACTTCATGATGGGAAGAAAACCAGAGTGACAACATGAGAGTGATCACAAATGCTTTCTACTGTCAACACATTCCAGATTATTTGTTTTGAGCCTGGTCTCTGAGATACCTTCCAGGTGACCAAAATAATTCTATTGTCTCTCTGACATTGTTTGGTATTGCTACCAATTGAATTTCAACTGTAAAGCAGCTTTATAAGAGCACTGCCATGTCATATTACAGGGAACAGATGTCAAAATAAAGGTTCACTAACTTGAAGCAACTTACATACATAGAACTCAGGTGTGTCTGTGACCACATGAAGAGAAGGAGAAATTGTATTTTGTGCCGCTGAATTATACCAAGGACAGGCTCTTTCCTTGAGATGCCAACAGAGGAATTTTGTTAGCAGTATTCTGTGAACAAAACACTTAAGAGAATGTATGTATACAATAGTTTAAAAAAAAGGGTTACTGACACAGATGCCAATTTGGTGGGGCATATGGAACATTTACACTTGCCTTTTTCTTTCTTTCTTGCTACAGCTGGTGCTGATTTAGTATGTGAAATTTTACTAGCAGGAGTGCTAATCAAGACCGAGATTCTGTAAGGATTTAGTCATTTATGTAGGGGAAACTACGGGTATCATTAAAAAGTAGAAGATCATCTTAGGAAAAGCATTATCGTTATCAACCTCATTTTTAAACTAAACAGACACAACGGTACTGTAAGTATCACTTTAGCAGCCGAAAAAGTCAGAATGTTTTCCAGATAATGTTCTACGAGGATTGCACCCACCGTTTAAAGTTGTGGTGGAGGCGTGTTGAAGTTGGTGCTGCTGGAGCCAAGCAGGAGGGTGAACCATCTCACAGTTCATTGTATAAGTTTTCTGTGTAGTGGTTCAGCAGAACTGCTCTGTGGAAAAATTCCATTTTCAAAGAATAAAAGAGCATTGTAATGATACGGAAGATGGATGCATTTTTTTTTCCAGAATGATTTGGGGGTGGGGAATTGGGGTGATGGGAAGAAATGTGAGTCTTTTGATTCTTCCCCCTTATATTTTTGAATGCAAAGTTTTGCAGTCTGAGGCCAAATTTCACTAATCAGGAAGGTGTTGAGAGAAAAATGAAATAAAATTTAAAAAATCTTTCCCAAGTGGCGACAAACGCATCCTCGGTACATTAAATATGTTGTCCAGGTGGTGTGGTGGAGTTGGAGACCTGCGCGGCAGCTATGAGACATCTGCTGCCTGGGGAAACTCGCAATGTGGCAAAGTGGTGTTTGTAGCTCCCTGTGGAAGGGTGCCAGCTGCCCAGGGCTTCGCTTCTCCAGATGAACCAAGAGTCTTGTTGGTGCTTCAGATGAATCCGGTGCATCATTCCTACCCTCCTCACCTCGAGAATTTAAAGGACAAGGAGGTTTTGCTGTGAAAAAAAGCCAGGTGGATGTGGTTGGGTGAGGTGCAGATCAGGTCTCTCCTAGTCCCGCCGGCTTTGTCCACCAGTGTGACAACAAGCACAATCCTGCAGTTAAACCATTTTCATTCCGTCTCCATGTGTAATTTCTATGACTTGCTGTAAGTTACTTAACTCTGTTCATGCTTCATACTTTAAATACTGTCAGAAGAGATATGTGAAAAGTAAAGTTTGCTCAAATGTAAGCAACAGAATATTTTATTTTAAAATAATGAATGGCCATGCATGTTTTAGATGGTGGGTTTCATTATTTTAGAATATTTTGACGTAAGTATGTCACCTTTAAAAGCAGACTACATATGATAACTTGTAAATAACTGTTAATAACTAATTAAAATTCACTTACTGAGCATTACCACACACCAACCACTATTAACCACTTTTGTTAAAAGCAAAAGAGACAAAGCCTATGTAATACAATCTATAGCCCTAGCTCAAAATCTAGAATCTTTAAAAATTAATTAGTAAATCTCTTAATTATTTTATTTATCCAGTCCTTAATGATATTTTTACCATAAGCATGACCATCTGGGCTATCTGATTAAAACTGGGAAAGTTGAAGACCTACCCTCAAAGGCACAAAGAGGAAAGATTGAGTAGATTTGGACTGAAGTATCAAATTTTAAAACAAGTGATAGTAATTCCTTCCTTTTCCATCAGAAATATTTTACATCTACAATAATGCCTAAGAAATGTAGTTTCATGAAAGAAAAGGAAAGGGCATCTAGTTGACAGGATATTTGATTGCTTAAATGCACAAGAGAGTAACAAAATTTAAAAACGCAAATATTAGTTTAAAAAAAGTATATGATTAGTCATTTGCCTATACATACACACATGCCATTTAAAGTATAGTGATTTTTAAGCACTAATAAGTTCCTTTTAAAATTCGGTTTAGGCTATGTGGAAGGAAAGAACTTTTATTTCTGAAATTGCACCCGATGTATATTTTTTGAGAATTTGTTCAGTAAGGCGATCATTTAAGTGGAAAATATTTGTGAGAGGTCATAGGAGGAAAAACCCTTTATCTCCCCTTTCCACCTACTTAAATCTGCCCTTACTCATTTATCACTGCTGTCAGATTTATGAATAATAAGGAAAAATAAAATGCCTTATTCAAAAAATAAACAGGTATTCAGAGTCTTTAAAATACATCAGGTTAATCTGCTGAAGCATAAATTAGGATGGTCTACAGACTGCTAAGAGTGACAGCAAGCATATGGCAAATTTGAACTGTCTGCGGGTCAACTTTTACTTTTGCTTTCCAAATGTCTGTCAGTCATTGTTAGGATCTAAATACATGTGTGAATGGGTGGAATTCAGCAAGATGAAATTGTTCAGCAAATTCTTGGAGCAAGTGAATTGTTTTTCACTTTGTCTCTCATCTATAACCTTCCTTGTCTCTCATATACAATATGCTTTGAGAGCAGTCTTTTGAAATTTTATCCCCCCTCCGCCCCCCCAAAAAACAGCCCTTGAAAGAGTTGTGTTGCCTTTTCTTTGTTCAGTTAGGAAATAGGTATATAATCATATGCTCTCTCTCTGTGTTTGTGTGGGAACGTCTGTGTGTATACATGTGTTGCTTTCTCTAAGAACCAGTCAGGTGCTCAGATCAGTAGTTTTGCCGCTATTACAACTGTTTCTAATGCTGTGATTGTACCTTTCACTATTGTAAGAGTAAGTCATCTTTTATTTTCTCTTCTTCCATTAGAATATACTTGCTCTCAAAAGCCATTGATGTTTGCAGCACTGGAGACCAACAACACTGCAATGATGATGTATTCTTCTGCCAGAAAGAGTGGTAAGAGGGGACAGCAAGGATGCCTGGGACAGAGAAGAGGCAGGTTACAGTCAAAGATGTGAGAGAAGAAAACCAAGGAACCAAAGGTTTGAAATATGAAAGTCTTGAAATCAGCAAACGACTAAGCATCCAAAAAGATAATGGCCCTGAACTCAACAACTTTCCCTGAATGTGTACGGAAAGATATGAAGCTGCCTGAGTTTCGAAACACTTTCTTCAGAACAACTCTAGTTTTAGCTCTGAAAAGGTGATAGAGGCAAATGTTGGAAGAGAGAAGAGCTTCTCCTTTCTTCAGGACCAGAAGAATTTCGACCACATTAAAAAATCATTGTCAAAACGAAAGCCTGGAGAAGTTGTTTCACCTCGATTGAAGGCCATAAGAAAAAGTGGCCTTGACTCAGTTTGAGGAGGGTACTTGAAGTCCTCCTCCTCTTCACTCCAAGGGATCTATTGCTTCAGCCGTTTGAAAAAGAGCAGTATCTTCTCTAATGATTTTCTCATTAACAATTCATCCATTTGTATTAAGCTTTCTGCACTTCCAAAGTGCTTTTGCATATGTATCTCATAAACTGAGGCATTTAGATTACATTTTAAAAAATCTTCATATTACAGATTGAAAGGGAAAAATCTTTAGAACATTATTAAAATCTCAAAGACATGAAAATAGCTAGAAGAAATTCAATTAAATTCCCAAGATATCATGTTCTTCATTTCCCATAGAGTGAACTTTCATTCCATTTCCTTTGTGGGTTTAGAATGCGCCTTAGTGACGGCCATGCTTGGCACATGGTTGTCACTCAATAAATGTATGTTAAGTTAGCCTAATATTCCTGATATGATGAAGTCAGAGAGAAATAGATTTTAATTCTAAATCTGTCACTTAATTGCTCTTTCTTAACCTTTTTTATACTTAAATTGGAAATAACGATTCTTGCACCATGTCAGCAGTATGCTGGTAAATGTTTAACAACTTGATCATCTTCTCCCTTCTCCCCACTGCCCTCCCCGCCATAAAAAAGGGCCTGGTGTGTAGCTTTTGCTGGTTTCCATAGTGTAAGTACTCCCACCATGGACAATTTCAAGCCTCCAACATGACATCACTGAATACCCAATTGAGAAGAGATGTGAATAATTAACTCCTATGGGCTAATAGAAGCCGGTTCCTGCACATCACTGCATGGCTTTAGATATATGGTTTGATTTCATGGAATTACTCTTCTGCATTACTGCAGTTTGTAACACTAAAGGTATCTTAAGACTTAGTAGTTAAGTGGATGGTGCTGGTGTCATGCTGTTGGATCCCTTGCATGCTGTGAGACATCCACTTCCTGACTGCTGTGGGGATAGGCTGATAGCCATTCATAGCTGTGCCTTCCCTGCAGAATTACTCTTTAATAGGAGGTACCTCACCAGAAAGGGCTTCCTAGGTGGCTCAGTGAGTAGAGTCTGCTTGAAATGCAAGAGATGCAGGAGACACGGGTTCAAGCCCTGAGTCAGGAAGCTCTCCTGGAGGAGGGCATGGTAACCTACTCCAGTATTCCTGCCTGGAGAATTCCTGGACAGAGGAGCCTGGTAGGCTACAGTCCATAGGGTCACAGAGTCAGACACGACTGAAGCGACTGAGTGCACATGCATGCACCTCACCAGGAAGTCTACATGCCCCTTTCCAGCACTGCCCCTCCTGTATAGACAATGACTGTCTGACACAGCGGTAGAGAAGTGTTATCCTTTTGCCATAAACGGACCAACTCTGTGGTACAATGTGTGCTCCAGAACTTCTTATGGGAACAAATGAATGCCAAGACCACATCCTTCCTTAGTTCCTTCCCCTGCCCTCTCCTGTAGCCTTTAGTCCCATTCTTTCAAGAGCACTCAATAAATAACCCAAACAAGAAGTCCTTTCTTCGACTCTGCTTCTAGGGAACCTAGGGCTTGCCCGATGGTTCAGTGGGTAAAGAATTAACCTGTAATACAGGATATATAGGAGATGCAGGTTTGATCCCTGGGTCTGGAGGGTCCCCTGGAGGAGGAAATGGCAACCCACTCCAGTATTCTTGCCTGGAGAATCCCATGGACAGAGGAGCCTGGCGGGCCACAGTCCTGGCAGGCTACAGCCAGAAAGAACTGAGCAAGCAACAGGGAACTTAACCTAGGGCAGCTGAAAGCAGATGTGGTCTTAGAAAGCAACTTTTAAGGATGGGATTCTGAAGTTGAATTCCAGGCAATGTGCACCAAGCCCCAGCCCCCAGCCGCTGGGAGGGAGGCTATTGATCACCCCAGCTACACTGTGGCAGTGACATTGTGAATACTTTCATCTGTAATAAGCTGGGATACAGTACGGGTAGAAGGGATAATTGGCACAAAGTCTCAGGTATATGAGAGAAAGGGGAAAATAGTAATTGTAAAGACTGTGGAAGTAGATGGCTATTGCTAAGGGCTATTGATCCAATGAAGAGAGAAAGTGACAGCCTCAGATCTATTAGTCAATAGTTTAAAGCACAGTGCTAGTCAGAAGGCCCTCTTGTAAAGGTTTGAGGCTCTCATCTTCTGAGGTAGAAGGTCACACACAGCTGATGATCAGATATTGTTTGGTTCCTTTATATTTAATTGTAAAAGTGGCTGAATTGAGGAGAAGTCTGAATTCTCAGAATAGACACATGCCCTGTGTCAAAGGTAGGCTCTAATAAGAAGCAAATGGGATCTGGGGAGGGATTTTGGGGTAAATGTGCTTGAGAACCCTGAATCTGTTTCCCTAAAACCCCCAATTCTGTAGAGGTGGCTTAATTCTTGATGGAAGTTAGATTCTTTTCTTGCTTGAAGAACATGAAGAACCCTTAAATGAGAGAGGTCTCTTACAAGACAATGTTTCTCCTCCACAGGTCTTCCCTCAAGTCCTCTCTTGGCCTATAACTTGGGTCAGATCAAGGCACAGGCTGACTGGAAAAAGGTTAGCAATTTGCAGGGCTTGATTATCATGTTCCAGAAAGAAGCAGGAGAGTTTGAGAACGGACCATCATAGTATTATCAGATAGAGATGGAGATAATGCTGGTCAAGGGAGAATGTAGGGCATTTTCCAATGACACAGGATTTAACACTCTCACAAGGGCTTGGAGGACAGTTCTAATATGCTGCTGAGGTTGTTTTTGGAGGTGAGTGATAGCACTTTTCTACAATAAATGAATGGGCTTCCCTGATGGCTCACATGGTAAAGAATTTGCCTACAGTGCAGGAGACCTGGGTTAAGTCCCTGGGTCAGGAATATTCCCTGGAGAAGGGAATGGCAACCCACTCCAGGATTCTTGTCTGGAGAATTCCATGGACAGAGGAGCCTGGCTGGCTATAGTCCTAAGTCAAAGAGCTGGACACGACTGGAGGACTAACACACACACACACACACACACACACACACACACATACACACACACAATGAAGCAGAAGTCCTGGAACTGCCATACAGTCCTGTGGAGGACACAGCAGAGGAGAGGATCGCAAGGCTCAGAGAAGGAAGCTGCTGCTGTGAGTTAACCACGTGAGGCTGTAAAACCTATCAATGGGCCAAATTCTTCACAAGAGTCTGGAGGACATTGAGTTTACCAAGGAAATAAGGAAGGTATTGCTGGTGATGATAGGCACACTCAGTGGTAGAGTGTCCTTTGTAGGCTGGGGCTCATGGTGGGAGATGCTACGAGGGAAGTGAGCTCCCTAGTAGCACAGCGGTTAACAGGATCCTTGAAGAGCCGACATTTCCCGTTATGACTGAGTATTGTCAGACCCTGATACAGGAATATTCCTTGAGGACACCAGTGAGCTACTTGCTGGATATTGACTACATCAGACTCTTCCTACAGTATTTCCTCTTGACTGGATCCCTTCCTACTCCAGGTATGGGTTTGCATTTTCTGCTTGGAGGTCCTTAGCCAGTACCACCCTCTGAGGGTTCACTGAGTGGTTTACTGACAGGCAATCCTGCATAACATTACCATGGACCAAGAGACCACTTTGCAGCAAATAAGATGCAGCAGCTGGTATTAGATCATGGAATGTATTGAATGGCTTCTTGAAGGTACAGTCTAGCTGAGGGGATGGCCTAGAGATGGTAGGCTAAAGCAATGGAGTGCTACCCTTCAGAACATGCTGTGCAACTGAAATTAAGACCATTATATGGTACTGTGGCCTCAATAGATAAAACAGATGGGTCTGGGAATTTAGGGGTGGAAGTAGGAGCGATCTTCCTCTTCATCGCTCCTAGTAACCCACGTGGTCAGCCTGTGCTTGCTGTCTCTGCAAGACTGGGCTCTGTAGGTCTTGAGGTCCTAGTTCTCAAATAAGCATGCTTCCATCAAGGATCAGAGTAAAATGCAATGAACACAAGTCACTGTCATATCACTCTGGCTTCTCCTTATAACTGGCCATGATTATCTCAAAAAAGTGGGGCTGTGCTACACAATGGGAAATATGTATGCCTCTCCTGCCCACTGTAATTGGTACCTGTGAGGAGCAAGTACAATAACTATGACTTGAGAATGACATAGAAACAAGAGGCCAGAGATGAGGGCCTGGGTCAAACTACCTGTCAAGCCACCTGGACCAACCAGAGTGCAGACCGAAGGGGAGGAAAGTCTAAAGTGAGTGAAAAGCGGGGAGAGGGTGAATATCAGTTATTGCTTCAGAGTTAACTGCTGCAGTGGGGGCTCTGATTTGTTCCACTAACCTTCGTTTTTAAACTTTTCCTGGAAATTCTGACCAACCAGAATCCTGAAGAAGCTGTGTCTAGATGGAAATACTTAGTTATCCATGGCAATTATGTGGCCTAATTATAAAGGATTTTACAGTCTCCTCTGTATTGTGGTCTCTGGTTTTTGATAGACCTCTAACAAATTATTTAGTCCAAACTTGAGTGTGTGAGTGCATGCACAAGTGTTTGTGTATGTATGTCTATATATTTTGAACATGAAAATATTTGCAACCTTGATGATCACTCAAGGTTGCAACTTTGCAACTTGAGGTTGCAACTCAAGGTCATGAATTGTGCCAGGTCTATCCTACAGATTCATGCTGTCCAAGCTCAGCTGGGCTCTCATTGCTGTTCAGTCCTCTTTCTGTCTCTAATTTTTCCCTATTGTACTTCTCATAGCTGCTATTCCACACCCTCTCCCTTCACCCAAATTCAGAAAAATATTTCTGTACTTCGCATACCAGGAGCTGATTTCAGAACTTACTCTACAGTGATTGAGCTATATCTGTTCCAAACTACCAAATCCTCACTTGGCTTTGGGATGTTCTTCGGTGGGTCTATTTTTCTATTGGTTACTCCTATTCCTTTTCTCATCCTTCAAATAGAGCTTTCCTACAGGTCTCCTTGATCATTGTCACCATCCTAAGTCAGGGACAAAACACATCAATATCCTCTTATCTTCAAGAGGGAGGGGATATATATACGTGTGTATATATATATACATATATATATGTATATATATATGGCTGATTCATGTTAATGTAAGATAAGAAACAAATACAGTATTGTAAAGCTATTATCCTTCAATTAAAAATTTAAACAAATTCTCTTATCTCTTCTATCAATGATACATTCATAACATTTCTCTTCTAAATCTGTCCTTGACTGGCATTGCCCAGGTTCGAACCTCATATTCTCCATGGGGATAATAGACACCATCAATGTCTCTCTTCTGTATGTCCACCAGAATAATTTTCCTAAAATTTAGACTCGATTCCTTTTTCCTACTCAGACTTACTTTTTTACTTTTTACTTCTATAAAGTATTGTGTTGTCTATTGTGAATATAATACTTTATATAATGAAATACAGCATACTAAAAGAATGGATATAATATACCAAAGTAGCATTTTTTAAAAACAAAATGATCACTGCTCTTAATTCAGTCTAAGAAATAAGATATTACTTTGTATTTGAAAGCCTATGTTTTGTGAGTTTCTGCCCAGTTGAAAGCCCCCTCCCTCTGCCCTGAAGGTAAATACTATCCTGAATTATGTTAACTAACCCCTTGTTTTCCTTCAAGTTTGTCATATATGTGTATGTATTAATCTATGTAGAAATCATATGTGTATGTACTTATAAAAATCTGAATCTCTGCTATTTTATTTAGCCTTCTTTTGTACTTTATATAAAAGGAATCATAATGTATTACTCTGTGACTCAATATTAAGTATTAGAGATATATTTATGTTGATTTATCTGGTATTCATGTTTCACTGTTGTATACTACTGCATTCTAACAAATATTGAATTGCAATGTTATACACTTGAAACATACAAATTTATTTACCAAATTTATCTCAATAAAAAAGAATGAATTTCAATTTTTTTATTCTACTGCTGTTGGACATTTGGATTGATTTGTTATTACAAAATATGTGTCACTATGCATGTTCTTGTATACGTTTGCTCATGTTCATGTATTTAAGAGCTTCTCTAGAATATACACCTAGAAATGGTAGTGCTGGGCATGCACAGACACACCTATACCAAGCAACTCCAAATTGTTTCCCAAAGTAGTTTTACCAATTTATTCAACTTTATTCTACACCAGCAGTGTATAACCTTTATTTCACGTACTGCTGATATCTGCATTTTCAGACTTCTGAATTTTTACCATTCTGTTTGGACATTATAACATTATATATAACATTATAGTTCATGCTAGTTTTAATACACATTGCTTGATTGTCATTTCCATTAAGAAATATTTTCCTATGTTTACTGTCTATTCATCTTTGGAAAACTTTTTGTTATAGGTTCTTCTCATTTTAAAGGGACTATTTGACTTTTTCATTTGAATTCATAAGATTTTAAAATTTATTCTAGACAGTAGCAATGCTTTTTCACTCTTTCCCTTTTTGGTTTATGTTTTCTGCTTGATTTAAAAATTATTTATTACCCTGCATTGGCAAATATATTTTCCTCTAATTTTTAAAATTTTTTACTCTTGCTTTTCCAGTTCAAGTACTTGATCTATCTGGGATTACTTGTTTATATAGTTGAAGATAACAATTTTTTCCATATGGATCATCACTTGTCCAAGCATATTTTAATGATAAATTTATCCTTTGCTACTGATTGACAATTCTAGTTCTCTCATATATCAGGTTTCTATCAAGGTGTGTAGATCTGATTCTGGCATTTCTTTCTTGTTCCATTGGTCTATAGGATTATTTCCACACTAATGCCACAGTGTCCTAAATAGTATATTTTGTAATAAGTCTTACCAACTGATAGGTCAGGTCCCTCCACTGGTTATTACTTGTTAGGTAAAAATTTGTTTAGACTATCCTTCAGTTGTATACAAATCTCTCTTCCTTTATAACTCTATCTCCCACTTCTTAACATAATTTTATGATTATTTATAATTATTCTTTAATGCATTTGTCTTCCAAATAATATAGGGAGAAAAAGAGGAGTTACACATCAAGTATGCATTACTGTTTATGATTGTGTTTGCTGTATAGCTTTTTTATTGTTGCTCCTTATTGCTTCATATGATTTTGAGTTATTGTCTAGTATACTTTATTTCAGTCTGGGGGCACTTTATAACATTTCTTATGGTGGTGGTTTAGTTGCTAAGTCATGTCTGACTCTTGCAACCCCATGGACTGTAGCCTGCCAGGCTCCTCTGTCCATGGGATTCTCCAGGCAAGAATACTGGAATGGTTTGTCATTTCCTTCTCCAAGGGATCTTCCCAACCCAGGAATTGAACCTGGGTCTCCTGCATTACAGGCAGATTCTTTACCAATTGAGCTATGAGGATACTTACAGAACATTTTTTACAGGGCTGGACTACTGCTGATAAACTCCCTTTGATTTTTTCACTTGGAAATGTCTTAATTTCACCTTCATTTTTGCAGGATATTTTATTAGATACAGAATTCTTGGTTGACAATTTTCTTCTTTCAGCACTTATATATGTCATCTTACTGCCTGTTGACCTCCGTGATTATGAAAAGAAATCAGCTTATACTCTTTTTGAGGATCCCTTGTATGTGATGAGTTGCTTCTCATGTGCTATTTTCAAGATTTGCTCTTTGTTTCTGTCTTTTGCAAGTTTGGCATGATGTGCTTGGTGAGAATCTCTTTGTACTTATCCTATAGAGTTTGTTGAGCTTCATGGATGTGTAGGTTTATGTCCCTTGATTTCTCCTCTAATCTTTTAGTATAACAAAGCAATCTCACAATTTTCTAATGTTGAATCAACTCGATTTTATAGAATAATCATGATCTGTTAATAATGTGTTGTCTTCTTTGTATATCCCTGGACTTAGTTTAATAATTTTTATGTGAGATTGACTCATAATTTTCTGTTTCAAACTGACTCCGTATGGTTCAGTATAAAGGATATGCTAGTTTTTACCTATGTTAATGAGTATTTCTTTTTCTCTTTTCTCTAAAATAGTGGAATAATCTGTTCCTTGATTGCATGGCAGAATGCATCAATAGAACAATTTCAACAAGCTGCTTTTCTTTGGGAGAAATTTTAAAACAATATTTTTAGTTTCTTGGGAGAGTTCTAAGGTGACTCAGATTTTCTAGGTCTTCATGAACAAGTAAGTTTACAAATCTTTCTAGAAATTTGCCCATTTCACTGATCAATGTAAATTTACTATAACAAAGTTGATATAATATTCTCATACTATCTTTTTAGGATGTGCTGCATCACTAATTAAGTCCCTCTTTCATCCCTCATTTCATGTATTTTGCATCCTTTGTCCCTTTTTTCCCCCTTGATTACTCTTGTAAGAGATCTGTTCTTTATTAGTCTTACCATAGAACTAACTTTTGGTTGTATTGGTGCTGCATATCATATCTTTGATTTTCATTTAGTTTTTATTGTTGTTGTTGTTTTTAATTTTATTGGGTTTTTTTTTTCCCATTTACCTTGTTGTGTTGATATCTATTTCTGCTCTGGCCTCAGTTTTGTGTCCTGTCACTAATTCATGATTCACTGAAATTCAGGTTCTAGGCCACCAGAAATCTGCAGATACCTCAGGGCAAAAGTCTGTTCCAAATCTCTTTAACTCCTTGGATTCTTTGTGATTGTTTTCCAGGGAGTCTATTATTATAACAGGTCATCCAAGCATTACAAAAAGATGTCTTTTCTTTTTTGTCTACCTTTTTTAGGTGTGCTCCCCAGTAATTTCTCAGAAACTACTTGGCTTAGAGCTCTCAAACACTCCCCATGTCTCCTACTGTGTTGGAAACAGTGTACAAATTCCTTAGCATAATTTTCTAAGGGATATGACCTCAAACCTGTCTTTCATGGCTTTGTTTCCTATCAGACAATTTTCTTTTCCATATGGAAACTACTTTTTAATTCTTCTAGACCCATATCAATGTCATTTGTTGGCAATTATTTCTTAATTTCCCAGTCTGAACAAAAAACCAGTCTGTTCTATAACATGAGTAACAGGTTGTACTGATATCTTTACAACAGTGTTCAATATTTGACAAGGGATGCATTTATGGCCACTTCTGCTGGATTTTGAGTGCATTTAGGCAAGAACTGTGCCTGACACGGAGTAGTCATTCACTCAGTGCTTGTGGAATGAATCAGTGGAATTTTGAATCTCTCTCCTCATTTAACATATATTTTCTCCCAGGTCCCACCTTTGATGCGCAGGCGATGGAAGGAATTAAAAGTAAAGTAATAAGACCCTAGAGCCACCGGGACTTTTCTTTTCTGCAGATTTAAACACCTGTGGCCCAGCTCTTAAATGGTATTAGCCAAATTACACCAAGCATTTTGGTTGTACCTTTGGGTTCCGGAGTCTAATTGCTTGTAATGAAACACTGGAGTCATAATTTGATGGTCTGTAGGTTTCTCAGCTGTTTTTCTCTATGAGAAAATATATAATGGAATATTTTGCACGTGACTGTCTATATTTTATATGCAACACATCAGTGTTGTGTAAATTTTGTGAACAACTTCTATTATCTTTGAAACCACAGAAGCAGCAAACAGTTATAATTATAGTCTGAAGAAGCTATAGTGTTTCAAATATGCCTACAGGAGTGGTATTACAATGAGAATGTTCTGTTTGCCTGCAGCTTTCACTGTGCTCAGTGACATCACAATTATACTAAATTTTACCAGAAACTTCTGTCCTTAAACAGAAACAGCTTGTTGGAAAATCTAAGGGTTTTCTTTCTTCTGAATTTTTTGGTTCTTCACTGCATAAAAGTGGGAGAAATGGTAAATATCGTGGCATAACTCCATTCTTCGTTACTTCCCGGCTGGTTTTTACTATCATGGAGTAATAGGTATTCTACTTTACTCCACATGGGGAATGAATGCACGTTATTTAAAACTTCTTTCTGTGCATCTGCTACTTGTCAACTCATGATCTTCTGATCCTTGAAGATTTGACAACCCTGTGATTTGCTTTAATGGAATTACTGAAAAGTTATCAACAAAGACGTTGCAATGTAAGAATGCAAAGTAAGTCCTTAGATGTTTAGAGGGAAATGAACTTCAAAAGGGGAGTAGTGGCCACAAAGAAATACCTGAATCATTCAATTTTTGGTGTGGTCCTGCATGTCTTTAATTTTGTTGAATGGGAGAGACCATGTTTATGTTGTCTTCCCTTTTCCTCAGCTGTGACTTATTTTTTCTGTAGCTTATTAATCAATGCCTCATATGGTACTGAATATACTTCAGAATAAGAAAGTAGTATCAGAGGAGCATTCTACTTGGAAATAGGAAAACTGTCTTCTAATCTTGCTGCCATTTGTCACTGACTGTGGCAGAATCATTGGATTAATTTTTCAAGTTTTCTGGGACTTTCTTTATCTGTAAAATTTAAGCAGTTGGTTAGATGAGTAATCCTCAAAGGGAGGCCTCTGGACCACTAACATTAACATGATCTGGGAACTAGCTATAGAAGCAAATTCTCAGTGCCTCCCCCACCCCCCAAACCCATGGATTCAAACACTCAGAGGGTGAAACCCAGCAATCTGTATTTTAATAAGTCTTCTAGGTGATTCCAAATGTGTTAGTTGCTCAGTCATGCCAATTCTTTGCGACCCCATGGACTGTAGCCTGCCAGACTCCTCTGTCCATGGGGTTCTTCAGGCAAGAATACTGGAGGGGTAGCCATTCCCTTCTGTAAGGGATCTTCCTGACCTAGGGATTGAACCCAGTTCTCCCGCATTGCAGGCAGATCCTTTATAGTTTGAGCCACCAAGGTAACCCAAAGAACAACAACTACATGATTCTAGAGCGTATTAATCTTTGAAAACCACTGGATTAGATAAACTTTAGGAAACTTCCAACCCTAAACTCCCATGAGCCTCTATGAATTTCAGGGTAATTTAGGATTAAATTGGATGTTAAGTAAGCACATTCTTCTGCTTGTAATTAAATTTAAAATTTGGATTCCAAACACAGATTTAGAAACATATGTAAGAAAAAAAGAAAAAGGATGCTGAAAACGTTGTCCAAAAATGCGTAATTACTCTGAAAATGTTTTTGAATATAAGCATTTGTAGAATCTGCCTCCATTTGACATCCCAAAATGAACTTGGTATTTCTGTCATACATGTATCTTGATGAATATTTCCACTGAATGATCACCACTGCTTAATGGCTGTGATTTCAGAAAGAAAATAATTTAGAATTATTCAGATTTATTGTAATTCATTTATTATATTTACAGAGGATAACAGTTAATAATCTGTTCTACATAAGTGCACATATGGCTAAAATTGTTGTTATTGAATATTTGGGCCTTTGGTCTCCTATACAGGGAAATGTCCTTGTGTTTAACCACTTCCGTGCTTTGTTAACATATGCTTTACCTAACAGTCTGTCTGGCTCCACTTTTTATTAATGCAGAAGCATTTTGGGTGGTGATTTTAATTTTCTAGGATTGGTCTGATTATATTAACCAAGGCTTTATGCTTTCCAAGGTCACCAAAGGAAGGAGTTGGAGAATCTTTTATTCTTAGTCTAAATAAGTTAATACATATAAATATGCAATAGAAAATGTAGGAAATCATAACCCTGTATACGAGACATCAAAAGAGACATTGATATATAGAACAGTCTTATGGACTCTGTGGGAGAGGGAGAGGGTGGGAAGATTTGGGAGAATGGCATTGAAACATGTAAAATATCATGTATGAAACGAGTCGCCAGTCCAGGTTCGATGCACGATACTGGATGCTTGGGGCTGATGCACTGGGACGACCCAGAGGGATGGTATGGGGAGGGAGGAGGGAGGAGGGTTCAGGATGGGGAACACATGTATACCTGTGGTGGATTCATTTTGATATTTGGCAAAACTAATACAATTATGTAAAGTTTAAAAATAAAATAAAATAAAATAAAAAAGAAAGAAAATAGAAATGAGAACTGGCAAAAGGAAGTGGGAGGATTATCATTTATTTTGCTTTGATGAATTAGATACAATCTGAATAGCTATTCTCAATAAAGAGTGGCCACAACTCTGCTTATCTTAACAGAATCCTTAGTTTAAGACTGGAACATATGTCACATTTCATGTAACTCTTTTCTTGACCTATGTCTGGAAGCCTGTGAAAAATTAGCTGAAACATTAATTGGTTTTATATATTTATTGCAACTGGAAATAGCCCAAAGAGGCAAGTTAGTTACTCCCAAAGGCAACTTAGGGAGTAAGTTGCTAAATACAAAATCAAGTGAACTGTAAAAGCCATTTTTAAAAAGTTATTTATTTAACAAATATTTATTGAATGGCCACTATGTACTGAGCATTGTGCTTGACACAGAGGTTAGACCAATGGATAAGGCACCTTGCCTATTAGAGATTAATATCTAGTTAGGGAGAACAACATTAAAAAATGATTATGCAAATTATGATTAAAAATACAGTGCTATACATGTTATGAAAGAGTTGTATTGGTGTATAGACTGCAATCATATACAAAATTGAAGCATAGAATCATCTGAGGATGGGGAAAGACTTTGATACAAGTTATGTTAATAGTCACTTTGACTACTATTTGGAGAATAGTTGGTTGGAGGCAAGAATATTGTGAAAAACCAGTTAAGATGCCATCATAGTAATCCAGGTACCGTTCCCTGCCATCATGGAACTTTTGTTGTAATACAAAGGTATACATAAAGTACCAAGAATGAATAATAGAAAGTTGCATAACTTTTGTCCTGATTTTCTGTCATTGGATAGCAAATCATTTCATAGTCTCATAGTTCTATGAATTGGCAGACTCAGCTAGTGATATTAACTTGAAATTTCTCATAAGGTTGCAGTCCTTCAGTAATAGGTTCTGGAGTCATCTGAATAATTAACCAAGATGGCCTTCTTTGCACACATGTCCAATACCTTAACATACCAGGATGTAGCTATTTTTTTCAGCAGGGCAACCTAAACTTCTTTTTTTTTTTTTTTTTTTAATTTTATCTACTTATTTCATTTTGGGCTGTGCTGGGCCTCTGTTGCTGCTCAGGCTTTTCTCTAGTTGTGGTGAGCAGGGGCTAGTCTCTGGTTGCAGTGTGTGGGTTTCTCTTGTTGCAGAGCACAGGCCCTGGGGCCACGGGTTTCAGTAGTTGCAGTGTGTGTGCTCAGTAGCTACAGCTCCCCGGGCTCTAGAGCACAGGTTCAGTAGTTGTTGTGTACTGGGCTGAGTTGCTTCTCTTGGCGTATGGGATCTTCCTGGATCAGGGATTGAACTCAGGTCAGGGGTCTTTACCGCTGAGCCACCAGTGAAGCTATAGTCTGAACTTCTTAGAGAATGGCTCAGGGCTCCAAACGGCAAGAAAAAGAAAAACTTACAATGTCCTTAAAAGACTCTTAATTTGGAACTGGCATAGCATCACTTGGGCTTCCCAGGTGGCCCAGTGGAAAAGAATCCACCTGCCAGTGCAGGAGATGCAGGAGACTCAGGAGACGCGGGTACAATCCTTGGGTTGGGAAGATCGCCTGGAGGAAGAAATGGCAACCCACACCAGTATTCTTGCCTGGACAATTCCATGGACACAGGAGTCTGGTGGGCTATATGTCTATGTCTATGGGATCACAAAGAGTCAGGCACGACTGAGCACATGTGCATATACATAGCATCACTTCCGTTGTATTCAGTTGTTCAAAACAGTCACAGGTCACTTTAGATACAAACTGATCAAAGAACAATTCCATATCTCGATGGAAGGTGTCTTGAGCAATAACAGGATGACCAAGTTGACTCCCAGTAATCTTTGCTTTTTGTTATTATGCCCTTCACATTGGATAGGGCTGATCTGGTGTAATCAATATGATACTGTGGAAATGATGGTCTGTGATTTCCCAGGCTGGGTCATATAAGTGACTGTGGCTTAGACCAGTTCTTTGGGAAAAGCTAGCCCCCATGTTGAACAGCCTTCTGGTGAAGCCCACATGGAAAGGAACTGAAGCCCGTTATTAACAGCCAGAACCAACTTGCCAGCTATGTAGTGAACCACCTTGGAAGTAGATCATCCAGCTCAAGTCAAAGCTTCAGATAATTGCAAACCAAGTCATTATTTAGACTGAAACATGAGAGATCTCAAGCTTGAATCATTCATGTAAGCTGCTCCTAAATTTTGACCCTCAAGAACTTTGTAATATAATAAATATTGATTATTGTTTGAAGCTGCTAAATTTGGGGGTAATATGTTATGCAATGGTAGATAAACAGGACAGAAGCTATTTGCAGAGATAACCTGAGGGCTCTGTTTATGTTTGTTTCACTAGTGAATCTCATGGATTATAGTACTGAACTTACATTTCAATATCATCATAAAAGGGGCTTCCCAGGTGGCTCAGTGGGTAAAGAACCTGCCTGCAATGCAGGAGACACAAGACATGCAGGTTCAATCCCTGGGCCGGGGATCCCTGATCCCCTGGAGGAGGGCATGGAAACCCATTCCAGTATACTTGGCTGGAGAATCCCATGGACAGAAGAACCTGGCAGGCTATAGTCGATAGGGTCTCAAAGTGCTGGACACGACTGAAGCAACTGAGTGCACATGCCTCAGACAACATCGTTGTAAAAGAAAGAAGGGGGACTTCCCTGGTGATCCAGTGGTTAAACTTCACCTTCCAATGCAGGCGGTGCAGGTTTGATCTCTAGTTGGAGAGCTAAGTTCTCAATGTCTCCTGGCAAAAAGACCAAAATATGGAACAGAGGCAATATTGTAACAGATTCAATAAAACTTTAAAAAATGGTCCTCATCTACATCAAAAATCTTTTTTAAAAAAAGGTGAAAAAAAGAAGGACTTGATATTATAGGTATTGAAGAGCCTTCTCGTGTCATAGCTGCTTAGAATGGAGGTAGGATCACGTACTGAGTGACAGGAAGCATAATACAGTGGAAGTGGGATTCCAAGTGCAGAAGAAGCATGGTCTTCACACACAAAAAAACCGCCTAGGAGAATGCAGATGAACACCTTTTGGTTAGCATGACAGGATTGTTGGCAGCCCTGACTAGTACAGTAGAAGTCAGAAATTAAAAGCTTCTTGAAGACTATAAAGTTTATATCAAAGACTTCCTGTTTGTGCACATGTCCTTTCCTTCTAACATTGAAAGTAATTAAACTGATCTGCAGAAAAACTGATTTGCTCTTCAAAGAAACTGCTGGTTGCTGCTCAGTGACTTGTGTTCTGCTAGGCTGGCTACCCATGGATTCTGGGTTGATTTGTTCTTGTATCTGCTCAGTTTATTTATTCTTTCTACATATCAAAGATAAACCTAAGGTTTTTTTCTAAGTATTTTAAGGAAATACTGATTGAAAATCAGAAAAGAGAAGCAGAGTTAAATAGGCATCTATAAAACAAACTCTTATAACTTCAGAAGTAATCATAACTAAAATCATTATGCCTTTGTTCCCAACATTTTCCTATATCTTTGAAATTTTGGAGAAGACATCCAAGAGAATGAACCTGCACCGTATTTTATTAATATAATTTTTGTGTAATGTTTCTATACATCAGTATTTTTTCAAAATATTATTGTGAAATGGAAAAAAGTAAGAAAAATCACAGAGTTGAAGTGGTTTTGGGGAAAAGAAAATGGCAACCCGCTCCAGTATGCTTGCCCGGAGAATTCCATGGACAGAGAAGCCTGGTGTGCTACAGCCCACGGGGTCACAAAGAGGCGGACACAACTGAGCGACTAACACACACAGTGGTTTTTAGTTGGAACATTTTAGAAGAGTGATTTGTGATCAAGCATAGTATTATAAGTAAGAGATAAATATCTTTATATATAAAGCTCATATGTGTTATTTTTAAAGGGGCTAAGTTTGAAAGAAAGGTAGAGGCAGGACTTGAGTAAGAATAGACAGGATAAGAGAGAGCATTCTAGGAGGAGAAATAATACATGAGGTGTTTGGAAAGGTGGACAGACAGAATAAGATTCATCCAAAGGCCAGCGAGTAGGGTTCTTTGATTATAGCAGTGAGTGTGTTGAACAATCCCTTCTTCCCCATATGCTTTCTTGCACCTCAAACTGTTGTGTCAAATTCCCTCCCCACAGTCAGGTACATACATTCTCTTACAATGTTTCCGTGGTTCCCATGATGAAGCGACAAAAGCCTTCCACACTCCCTTAAAATATGTTGCTTCCATTCTCTAAGTGAACCTCTTACATTAATGTTGCAGACAAGCTCTGAAAAGCAAAGTGTGAACTGAAATGAGCTGAAGCAAAGCTCTCTGGACACAGGGAAGTCCACATGGAAAGGATAGTGGTTTATCATTGTGGATGAGGTCAGTCAGAGAAAGGAAGACTTGGGGCAGGAGGAAGTCACAAAAATGACACATTGTATTCCACACAAAATTTCTGTACTTTCAAGTCTAAGGACTATCTTTCAGTGTTGGAAGAATGGAAATCATGGCTGTCACACATTGTTCTTGTTCAATATCTTCCAATAAGGACAAGGAAACAACAGAGTTAAATATGCATCCTGTTTTAAATGGTAAAAATAATGTATTCTATTTGAAGAAAATGTGAAAATACAGAAAACTACAGAGAAGAAAGAAGTGGGGAGGGGGAAGAGGAGGAAAGAAACCACTGCCCAAGAAAACTACACTATTTACTTGGTATATTTTCTTCTCCCAGCTCATCTCCACCTTTTTTTCTGTGCATAGTGCTTTCAATACATACACACAGTGCATTTGTGTATTTTTCTTTTCAATTAAATTAAGATCATCGCCATGGAAAAGAAATGCACAAAAGCAAAATGGCTGTCTGGGCAGGTCTTACAAATAGCTGTGAAAAGAAGAGAAGCAAAAAGCAAAGGAGAAAAGGAAAGATATAAGCATCTGAATGCAGTTCCAAAGAATAGCAAGAAGAGATAAGAAAGCCTTTCTAGGTGATTGCCATTTCTTTCTCCAATGCAGGCAAGTTAAAAGTGAAAGAGAAGTCACTCAGTCGTGTTCGACTCTTTGCGACCCCATGGACTACAGCCCACCAGGCTCTTCTGTCCATGGGATTTTCCAGGCAAGAGTGCTGGAGTGGGGTGCCATTGCCTTCTCCAAGAGGAAAACAACAGAATGGGAAAGATGAGAGATCTCTTCAAGAAAATTAGAGATACCAAGGGGACATTTCATGCAAAGATGGTCTCGATAAAGGACAGAAATGGTATGGACCTAACAGAAGCAGAAGATATTAAGAAGAGGTGGCAAGAATACACAGACGAACTGTACAAAAAAGATCTTCATGACCCAGATAATCACGATGGTGTGATCACTGACCTAGAGCCAGACATCCTGGAATGTGAAGTTAGGTGGGCCTTAGAAAGCATCACTACAAACAAAGCTAGTGGAGGTGATGGAATTCCAGTTGAGCTATTTCAAATGCTGAAAGATGATGCTGTGAAAGTGCTGCACTCATTATGCCAGCAAATTTGGAAAACTCAGCAGTAGCCACAGGACTGGAAAAGATCAGTTTTCATTCCAATCCCAAAGAAGGGCAATCCCAAAGAATGCTCAAACTACCGCACAATTGCACTCATCTCACACACTAGTAAAGTAATGCTCAAAATTCTCCAAGCCAGGCTTCAGCAATACATGAACCGTGAACTTCTTGATGTTCAAGCTGGTTTTAGAAAAGGCAGAGGAACCAGAGATCAAATTGCCAACATCCGCTGGATCATGGAAAAAGCAAGAGAGTTCCAGAAAAACATCTATTTCTGCTTTATTGACTATGCCAAAGCCTTTGACTGTGTGGATCACAATAAACTGTGGAAAATTGTGAAAGAGATGGGAATACCAGACCACCTGACCTGCCTCTTGAGAAATCTGTATGCAGGTCAGGAAGCAACAGTTAGAACTGGACATGGAACAACGGACTGGTTCCAAATAGGAAAAGGAGTTCGTCAAGGCTGTATATTATCACCCTGCTTATTTAACCTATATGCAGAGCACATCATAAGAAACGCTGGACTGGAAGAAACACAAGCTGGAATCAAGATTGCTGGGAGAAATATCAATAACCTCAGATATGCACATGACACCACCCTTATGGCAGAAGTGAAGAGGAACTCAAAAGCCTCTTGATGAAAGTGAAAGTAGAGAGTGAAAAAGTTGGCTTAAAGCTCAACATTCAGAAAACGAAGATCATGGCATCCGGTCCCATCACTTCATGGGAAATAGATGGGGAAACAGTGTCAGACTTTATTTTTGTGGGCTCCAAAATCACTGCAGATGGTGACTGCAGCCATGAAATTAAAAGATGCTTACTCCTTGGAAGGAAAGTTAGGACCAACCTAGATAGCGTATTCAAAAGCAGACATTACTTTGTCAACAAAGGTTCATTTAGTCAAGGCTATGGTTTTTCCTGTGGTCATGTATGGATGTGAGAGTTGGACTGTGAAGAAGGCTGAGCGCCGAAGAATTGATGCTTTTGAACTGTGGTGTTGGAGAAGACTCTTGAGAGTCCCTTGGACTGCAAGGAGATCCAACCAGTCCATTCTGAAGGAGATCAGCCCTGGGATTTCTTTGGAGGGAATGATGCTGAAGCTGAAACTCCAGTACTTTGGCCACCTCATGTGAAGAGTTGACTCATTGGAAAAGACTCTGATGCTGGGAGGGATTGGAGGCAGGAGGAGAAGGGGATGACAGAGGATGAGATGGCTGGATGGCATCACTGACTCGATGGATGTGGGTCTCAGTGAACTCCGGGAGTTGGTGATGGACAGGGAGGCCTGGCGTGCTGCGATTCATGGGGTCGCGAAGAGTCGGACACAACTGAGCGACTGAACTGAACTGATAAGTATTTTATTTATTAACTTTTTGGTTATCATCACAAGAAATGGCTAAGCCATCTGTCATCATGTGTCCAAATGAAAATACAGTCATTGGTTTCTTAAACATCCCTCTTTTTGGATAGTCAGGTTGGTTTGATATTCATTGTTATAAATAACATCGTGATAAATTTCTTTATGTGCTAAGTTATTTCTGGATTCAGGAATTTCTTAAAGGATAGATTTCTGGAAATATGACTTCTTCATCAAGTGATAAGAATAGCATGTTACTCTTCATGATTACATGGACATTGGCTTGATTCTTTGATTATGAATCTATTACAATTAACAGGTTCTAATCAAAATCCAAAATCATATGTAAAACATGGTCCATTTAGACTTGGGCTTCTCTCCAGACTTCAGAACTTGGTGTTGCTACTGTAATTATTCTCCTGTGTCTTGAATGCTGTATGGTTGCAAACATTGAAATGTAGGCAAATACACACAATTCTTCCCTGAGTGATTTCACATGCAAGAGATGGGAGAAGGAAGAGTAAAATAAGTTTAAAAAAAAATATTCAGTATTATCAGTTCAACCTTCTTTGCCAAATAGCTTGAAAAATTGTGAAAGTACAAATAGCTTGAAAATTTAGGAAAGTAATTCTTAAAACATAGAATGTTCTTTTCGTCTTATTCAACTGTTTAAAAAATACAGACTTACTGGATTATGGCCCCCTTGTAAAGCTCCTTTGAAATGACCCCTACACAGAATGTTTAAATGCAGAATTAAAAACCTTTATGAATAAAGAACTGTTACTGTTGTGATACTGCTTACATATTTTTCTCCTTTAGAAACTCACCTTTGTAAATAAAATATGTTGGTATTTTTTATTCATTATACTGTTTCAGACCGTTTGCTTTTCACTAACCTTTTCTTACTGTATAAATATTTTTATATGTTGTTATGAGCGCATCCTCCTATTAGTTTCAGATTCTGTAATGTCATAATCACACAAAAGGATGAAGCACTGATTATGCCTCAGATAATGTAGTTGTTAATGATCAACTTAATGTTAAAAGCCATTACTGCTCATTGACATAATTCTGAGAACATTATACTGTAGAAGTGCACCTTTTGTGTGGAAACAGAATGACAAAATTGAAATGTTAAAAGTTGAGTGTCTGAATAATAGCCTGTGAAATCATTTAGACAAGACCATTGTTGCCTCTATTGTTCAAAGACTAGAGAGTGACAGGATGATACAAAAAAGGAGAAACACCACAAGGGCTCCACTTGCAGGTTTGAAGGGAGATGGAAGATCCCTGTTTGCTGGTTCCCCTCTCTTCCTGGAGGATCTTCTCCTAACAGCAGAGCACCCTCCTCTGGCCACTTGCCAAAAGGGGATGCCTGCCTCATTTTTGATTGGCAGGAGTGGAGCCAGGCAGCAGTTGCTGCAAGTGCCTGGTAAGGAAGTTTCCAATACAGCGTTGCCTGAAAGTGACCGGAACAAGTCTCCCATGGTTTCCTCCATGCTGTCTACTCAAGGGTTTCTGGTCATGAAGCATTTGAAAGCTAGAAAGATGCTTTAGAAAGCCACCTTCGTAAAGAACATGACAGTTCACTTGGGTGCTTTGCATACTGAAGTCTGTTTTCTGTGGTATCCTTGGTCTAGTTTTGAACTGGGAGATGGGGGGAGGTCAGAGTTGAGAGAGAGAGAAGAAGGTGTGTGTATGTGGTGGTGTGGGGGAGGGATACTTATGAGCCCCATGCTTGTTTGATGGAGCCAATGGGACCTAAAACAGAGGTGTAATTCCCTCCTGGATCATTTCATGTCACTCTTCTATTTGCAAGGAATCTTGACGGGCCACTTACTAATGTCCATATTTGGTTAGTGACAATAGCAACCAGGAGAACAAATATGAATGGGTTACAACTCATTCATCATTCTCACTAGGAACAATCCAAAGCTTATGATCTGCTTACAGTAAGTGAGTGACAGTTATCTTCATGCAATATTAATGTTACTGTAAACTTTCTAAGTTCCAGGCGCCATTCTGAATGCTTTATCTATATTAACAGGGAGACTTTGCTAAAGTAGGCACATGCAGTAGCAATGCACACTGGTTTCAGACTGTCAGAGAGGAAGAAATAGTAATTGTCTTACCACAAAGGATACAAACTCATGTCCATAAGGTACTCCAGTTTTAAAGAAAAGATCCAATTATGTTTGCACTTGCTGTTTAAGAAAGCATATACATTACCATATGTAAAATTAGATAGTCAATGGAAATTTACTGTATGATGCAGGGAGCTCAGTTATGGTGTTCTGTGATAACCTAAGGGGTAGGATGGGGTAGGATGTGGGAAGGAGGTTCAAGAGGGAGGGGACACACATATACCTATGTGCCTGATTCATGTTGATATATGCAACGTTGTAAAGAAATTTCCCTCCAAATAAAAATAAATGAAAAAAGAAAGCAGTTTGTTATGAGTTATAAAAAACATTTCTATAAAAATTGATTATTTAAAAATATTTCATTTACATTAAATTTTTAGAGTTAATTTTTTTAAAGGATAGTTTAAGATTTATATAAAAACCACAAAGATAACACAGAAAGTTCCCATATATGTCAGATACAGTTTCCCCTCTTATTAACCTCTTGGAGTAATATGGCATATTTGTTTTAATTAATGAAACAATATATACATTATTGTTAATTAAAGTCCATACTGTAGTTTATTCGTATTTCCTCTGTTGTTTTTCCTAATGTCCTGTTCCTCTGGAACCCATCCAGGATAGCACAGTATATGTAGTTGTTGTATTTCCTGAGGCTTCTCTTGGCTCTTACAGTTTCTTAGACTTTTCCTTGTTTTTGATGATTTTGACACTTTTAAGGAGTGTTGGGCAGGTATTTTGTAGAATGTCCTGCAATGGGGGTTTGTTGGAAGATTTTCTCCGTTGTAAACTATTTTTTCCCTAGGTAATAGGTAATATCTTGATTAATAGGTAATACAAATAATATTACCTATTTGTAATAGGTAATATTTTGAGACTATGCAAGCACTTTTTTAAGGATTATTTTGAAGTGGCTCCTTTTTTCATCATTTGGTGGGTCTAGATCAATCTCATCTAAAAATTGTTCCGGTAATTAAATAATTCCTTAAAAATAGATTGATATTAGATTTTCTCCAACAAGTATTGATCTGTTGATAGGTTTCTAAGAAATATTGATGCAAGATAGAGCATTGTGGAGGCTTCTCTGGTGGCTTAGATGGTAAAGAATCAGCCTGCAATGCACGAGACATGGGTTCAGTGCCTGTGTTGCGAAGATATCCTGGAGAAGGAAATGTCAGCCCACTCCAGTATTCTTGCCAGGGAAATCCCATGGCAGGCTACAGTTCATCGGGTCGCAAAGAATCATATACGACTTAGCAACTAAACAACAACAACAGAGCATTGTATTTAATTAAATCAAATAATGTGGGAAAATAATAGGTTGACAATGGGAAAAAGAGCTTCTATAAACGTATTTGGGATAAGTAATAATAGCAAAGTACCTAAAGCTAGAAGACAATGGAGCCCAATACATGTCAATATAGATATCTATCACTTTTGGTGAATTTTTTTCATCAACATTTAATCCTTTGATTTTTAAAAGACTTTGTTAGCTTTCGTCTTTAGAATATTTTATTCTGTCCCAAGAATTCTATTCTAATGCTATTGGGAAGTTATTTTATTTTACTTTTTGAGAATAAGTTCTTTTTATTGACGCATAGTTGATTTGCAGTGTTTTGAAAAGAGTTATTTTAAAACCAGGCCCATTGACTAATAATGAATTAAAGTGTATTAGCACTAACTGCATGGGGTCCTAATTAGAAAACTACTTTGGGAAACAAACTACTTTGGGGAAAAGTAGATGTAAATCTTTCTTTTGTTTTGCAATTAGATTATTTTCAAAGTCAATATTTATAATACCCCTCTGCTTGAATTCTCCATGCCCTTTAATTTAATGTCTGGATATCTGCTTTGACTCTTACCTTCTCTGCTATATCATCCACTTCTTTGAATAGAGTTGATTTGACTCAATTGTCATATGTCACCCTTCTCCCTCAAAAATTTCTTGCCTTATGGATCCATGTATTGTCTTCATTGTTTATGATTTACTTTTTGGATGCATTTTTTAGTTTTTCTTAATTGTTTTATATTCTGATACTCCAAATTAATGTTTTAAATTCTTTCCTTACACTCAAATTATACCCAACACCCACTCAGTTTATTCATTCATCTGCCTCTGTGTTAAGGTAATACATAGTCTAAGCTAAGTGTGAATTGCAAAGACAAAGATGTCAGATTTCTGTTTTCAAAAAACTGATCCCATTCAGAGAACATTTTCAAGGTAGCATCCTCTCTGAATCTGGTCTAGCTTTGGCATGAAAGCTCAGAGTTTGGGGAACCAAGTTATGTACGGTTGAAATACATAAAATAGGCCCCAAGAGGATTTAAAAAGATTTCCTTTTAGTGAAAAAGGAGATGAACAGGTTCTATTTGTCATTGTTCCATTTGCTAGAATTTAAAGGTCTGTGTGAGTGAGGAAACAGGGAAGACACAAGGAATAAGAGCGGGAAGGAGGCAGCAAAAGAGAGGGTACAGGGGGAGGTGGAGCCATAGTCTTGCTGGAAGAAACCGCAAGATGTCGAGTAGCAAGGGGAATTGGAGAGGGTAAGGAAGAATTCTGCGGAGGGACACAAAGCCAGTGAAATTCACTAGCTCCCTTTGACAAGGTAGAAAGAAATAGCCTCAGCGTATTTGTATGCTTCTGAACCCTGGTTCACCCACCACTTATTCTGAGGCTGTGGGAAATCCAGATGCAGTTGTTGTTCTCATCGAGCTACATTAGGAACTGTTCCAGCCCCTGTAACGTATCAGGAGGCTGCGTTGGCAGCAAACAGATCCACTCCTAATGTAACTTGAGGGGAAAGCTTAATGCCTTTGTTCTGCCATTTGAATTTTTTGTTTGAAAGAGCATATAGATTATTTATAGTCCACAAGATAAACCTGAGGGTCTTTTAATAAACTCATAGATTATGTTGCTCAAAGGAGTTTATTGAAATAATATCTGAATTCGCCCGTGACAATGGCATTCCATAAGAGTTTATGACTCTATCCTGTGTGGAATAGGATTTCCCACCTTACCCCAGGGTATCTGCGTATCATTTCAAATTCAAAAGGAAGATGAAAGAGTGACTTTAAGTCACTACACCAGCTTCTCTCATAATTTTTTTTTCTTAAAAACAAAACAATAGACCAAAGCAGGTAGATGACAACTGATTTAAAAAAAAAAAAAAAAAAAGCAACTAGGAAAGAACCTAAATCAACCAACTGCCTTCTAAACAAAGTAAGTTTGAGGACTTTGATTAGCCTTTTGGGGGGGAAATGTGAACTTCTCTGGTCAGCATATTAGGAGTTTATGGGTTTCGCTTAGATATGATCCAAGAAAGAGCAACAAGGATGTAAAAACCCATGTCATGATAGCCAGAAGCCTTAATTCTACCTATGGATATATTTGTTTATTCTTGGATGTGCCTGAAGGGCTCACGGTTGTGTGAAAGTGTGGAGTTATCACACACCACTCATGTCACCATCATAGTTCACCCCCACACGTCCTCAGGGACGTGTTTCCCCAACTCTGTCAGATCTACAGTTGTTTCCCTTTTCTTTAAATTAAAACACTCCATTACATTGTGTTGTTCAAAGTCCAAAACTTTTTAAAAGTTCCTCAATTTTTGTCTCTCTTACCTTTATTTTTCCTCCCATCAGTCCTTTGACCTCACATTTTCCTCATTCCTGTCACAGGCCCATCTTTGCTCCAGCTGTCTCTTCAAATCTCATGTCTCACTTGAAATTTCATTTAAAATCTCTAGCCTCTCCCTGTCTTCCTTGCTCATTTCTCCCTTGGCTACCATTTATTTAACTTTATAGTGACATTTTCTAACTCCATAAAGTCTTCTGAGGTAACAATTTTTATGAAACACACATGATCCTATTGTATTATTATTTTTCCCCAACAGAGAACATAGCCAGAAAAGAACAATGGAGAATTGTTTTCTTTCAAATAGGGCAAATTAAATAACAAAATCAGAGAAATCTTAGAGTGAGAAGGAATTTTTAAAAATCATCTTGTCAATGCCCCTCATTTTGTAGTGAGGAAACTGGGTTCCGGTAAGGTAGGGTGATTTTCCCAGGGCGACATGACTAGTACAGCCCAAAATGGAGCTGGTTCTCTTCTTTTTTAACCAGGTTTCATTTCCATTTCACCTTATTGCCCTTCTTAGGTTGTTTGTCTTGAGTCAGAGGTAATGCGACCACGGTAATTTACTTGGAGGGAAAATTTCCAGAGTGGTTTCTCTTATTCAATAATTATTACTGAAGACTTACTCTGAGCACCATTTTGGCACCAAGGACACACGATGAGTCGTTCCAAGTTTACCCCTGTGGAGTTTACATTTAAGGGAAGGAGATCAGTGATAAATAAACAAGAGCATATATAATGCCAGGGAGAGATAGGAACTGTGAAGGAAAATAGAGCAAATTAAGAGAACAGAAAGTGAGCAAAGGAGTGTGTGCAGGTTTGGGGTAGAATGTTCAGGGTGGACCTCCGTGATGATGTGACAGGAGAACAGAGGTCTGAATGAAGTAAAGGTGTGACCCACTAGACCGTATGGGAAAGAACATTCTGGGTAAAGAGAAGAGAAAGTACAAAAGCCTTGGAGTGCCAAAGGTCAGTGAGACCTTTATTACACACACAAATGAGTTTCATTTTGAGAACATAGGCATAGCTTTCAATTTACCCTGTGGGCTTTTTAGCATGTATCAAGAAACTAAAATGAAGAACATTTCAATTTTACAGACTTTTTTTAGGACTGAATTTTACCAGATTCACTAGTTGGCCATCTCACTTGTTCTCTGACTGTCTTTAATTGTAGGAACCCAGAAAAAGGAATGTATCTTTTCCTGTTACAAAGACACATAACTAAACAGAACCATTCTCCTAAGTTTAGCTTTAAGTGGCTCTGTCAAAGAGACAGATTATATAACTGACACAATCAACCACTTCTTTGGAGTTGAGTACTGGCTTTCCACATTGCAACCCAGAGGGAATGCCGCAGGGGACTTTCATGAAGCCAGCAAACTGTCTCAGAGAAAAAGACTCAGTACCAGGGTGGAGAGGGGAGATTTGGGCAGGACTGCTGCTGTTTTTGTAAACCTATGGTCTGGGATCCCCGATCTCCTAATAAGGAAAAGCCTAGCCCATTTTGACCTTTACAGCCTGTTGCAAAGTCATTGCTGAGCTATTATTTGAGTAGCTTGAGGTAGAATAATGTTCAACTCAGCTTCCTGGAGCTGCATTTGAAATGCAATTAATTGACTGCTGTTAGTTGTCAATTAACATTTATTATCAATTAGTTCATCAAATTGATTAGTTGGCAGGACCTTAAAGTCTAAATGCACTCCTTTCCATTATAAATATGTCTATAAGAGTAAAAGCTACTCACTAATTGATGTCAAACTGGAATTGCTTATGCTGGACTTGACTCTTGTCCATACTGCATTTTAAAATCTATATCAAATGAACTTGGCTAATACATGTGAGGTTCACACTTTTAAAATGTGAGTGTTGTAGCTGTTTGGGGGGAGAAATCAGTAAATATGCCAGGTGGAAACTTTGTGCTGATATCAAATGTCATATTTAACATGATTTTTAATTTCATAGTCTCATATCTAGAATGATTTTACTTTGGAAAAATGCATCCTGTTTCTCCCAGTTGCTGAGATTTTTGTACACATTGAAATAATGTCTATCAGTTTCAACATTTTATGAATCAAATAGCAGGATGTAAGCTTTCAATAGCTATCTAGAAAAAGTTAAATATGTGTGTGCGTAATCTGCAACTCCTGCTATTTGAAAAAGAGGTATATACATTTTTTAATCTCTTCTCTCCCTCAAAAAACTTATCTAGAAAATACCCAGCATTCTAGGGTATTCTTCATCTATCTATTATCTAAGACTAATTAAATTTTGAATTCCCTCTTCCATCTCTCTTTTTAGTTTAAAAACAAAAAACCAAACAAAAACCAGTTATACCATCACTTAAAAAGACCCATTCTGTGTGTGTGTGAGAAAAGAAAGCTTACAAATGTTTAGCCTTCAGCGTTGGATGTTTTGTCTTATTTTTGGTACAACTTAGAATGAAGCATGGAACAAAACTGAAAATCTAGCCCTATATATTTAACAAAACACAAGATACCTACAAGGGATTACTCATTTTTATTGCCTTTGTACAAAAAGATAATTCCTGCCTCCTCCCATCCCAAATTGTGACCTAAATATGGCTGAAAGACTCAACATGTGACCTGCTTAGCACTGCCTGCCATGGCCTCGAGCCACAGCAGGAACTCTATTAGAGGGAATGGCACAGATGCTACCAGATGGCCAACATATTGTCCAGAGATGACCCATGTATAATTGCAGAAAGTTCAATACATTCAGGTTTTGAATTTAATTGCATTGACCACCTTACCTACTGCTGCTGCATGCTTTAATTTATTTAAGGTGGAAACATAGTTTAAGAGAGAATGAGGAACTTCCTTACAGTGATAGCTTCCTGCCTTCTGCCAAACACCAAAGTGCCTAAAGATGTGATTGCAGGTGTTCCTGGCTACCTGAACCATGAACAATCTGTGAGATATTTGCTTGGGTTCCAACAAATAGAGAATTTTTGCTTTTAATCATCTTAGCAATATTGCCTGAATGCATATACATATATTTTCATATATCTTTCAAGATATTTTGGTGGGGCATGCAGACGATGACAGGGTAAGATTGTGTATGTGCTGCCGCTTTAGCCGTCACTGTATTGCTTGTATAAAAACTTGGTTGAATTTTACTTTGCCTTTCCCCCACTCCACCTCAGTTCTAGCCATGAGAGCTACCAGTCTGTGATCTAGTCCCCATGAATTTATATTTCCAGTACTATATTACGTTGGAGGGAAGGCAATATTAAATTAATTTTGCTGCATATGCAAAAATAAGAACTTAGACTTTAGTTACTATGGATTTTTGAACCTTTTCTCTTCTAAAGGAAAAATGGCAATTATATGTTATATAAAGATAGAGAACTATTGTTTCAGTTTCCTCTTGCAGGCTGTTATTTCTTAAAATGTTTCTGCTAAGCAAATGTAATCACGACGGCATGCGTTATTAATTCAAAATAGCTTCTCAAATGGCTCAAGCTCGGGGATGGCAACATGTCTATTGCGATGTCATTTGTCATAATTCTTTGCTCTGATATCGTGCCTTTTCTCCAAGCCACTCACATCCTACATTTGCTTTGTGTCTATATTCAAGACAAAAGATAAAACCTCATTTTGTTAGAACTTTCCAATCTATCACATCTTTTCATATTTACACTATAGGCCATCTACCAATAGATCTGATTGGTTTCCCTGATATGTCCCAGAAAGAGAAGTTACGAAATAGACAAGAAAAATTACATTGTTCTGCCACAATCTGATCTGAGAACAAATTTTATGGTGGAAGCCATTTTACATTCAGTGATGTTTTTCTGAAACTTGTCATCATTAATTGTGCTTTACAAAGTCCTATTTCTTGTTTAAAATCTGAATCCAAATCATTATAGCAAAAAAGTTTATTTTAACTGCTTCACAAAACCTTTAATTTTAAAAATAAGAATATTTTCTCATGAAAACACTTAAATGTAAGACAACTGTGTAGACAAAAACACCAATAATTGTAGAATTAAAATGATTTCCTAAGTCATTGTTATATGATGTGGACTTGCTAAGAAGTATTTTAGGTTGCCACCAACCCTACTGGGTAGTGTTCCTTTAAAAGCAGAATGGCAGCTGCTCTCAAAAATGGAATGCACCCCCCAAAACTTGCTGTTTATTCATATCCCAGTTAAAGCTGAAACAAACAACTGAAACTAATCACGCTTGAAGTTGGGTATCGCCTTTGTGAGCTTTATGAGCCTATTTTTCTGAAATTAGAAATTGCCTGAGTGAAATGTTTCTAGCTAAACTGCTTTCTACTGAAGTCATGATTTTTACAGTCAGATAAATGCCCCTTAAGCTCCATTTATGTAAGCGTCAGTGACATCCAGTGGCTAGCAGGCTGATCACAAGTGTGTCTCCCTGCCATGCGAGGGGCCCATGGTAGGGCAATGGCGTTGGAATCCACTCCGCATTTTGATAATGCTGTTTCTACTTATGAAAGTTGATTTTATCAATATCAAATGGAGTCCTTTGATTAGGATGACTAAATATCTCACCGAACTTTGAAACAGCAATGATAGAAATGAGACTTGAAAATGGAAAATCAAAATGCACATAGGGGCTGCATAGGAAATACCCTTGCTTAGAAAACGTAATTAGCATCCATGCTAAACCCGAAGCTTGAAACTCTGCAGGTGTTATTTAGAAATGGTTCTCTGGGAGCTTACACAGCTTTCAGTTATACAAAGAGGACTTGTAAATTATGGTGAGACTTGTTCATTATGCAGAGTCGGATGGTGTTACCATTAATGTTTCAAACACATATGCTTCATAAAATGGTCCACCTTAATTTGAAAAAGGTATGACTTGCAATTATGTCAGCTACATAAATTTATTTGCAGACAGTCAATTCATATTGATCATAACCCGACCTTACGATGACCTTGAGGAAAGGTAGTCTGTGACGGGTATAGATATTGGGATCAATACCAGAGTGCAATTGACTACACCTAGTTACTGATAAATGATGTAAAAAGGTACACTATTTTCAGAAACAAAGATAATAACCGCTCATTTAGTCAACTGTTTGTAAAGGTTTCATATTGATACATGTAGTTATAATGACATCCTCGGGCATTTTCAAATGGTGGAAAACAATAGGGTGCAAAGTCGCTGAGCACATCAAGTAGAAAGAATCATTACTCTCAATTCCAAAGAAGAAATTCCGGGTTATTTATGTCAACATTGCTGAGAACTAGGGCACTCTCTAAGCCATGCAGAGAGAGCCCACTCTTCCAACTGCTGTTTTGCTTCAGTTTTCTTCTCAACGTGCCAGGTCTTGTGAAACGAAGCACCCTATTACACAGGAACAAAGCCTCCAGGACCACACATTGTACGTTAGTACTACCCTCTCTTGCATACTTGCAGTGGAATTAGTTTGCCTATCCACAGGTATAACCAACTGTAATCATGAGAAGGAGAGCATTTGGTCTCAGCACATCTGCTCCACGTTGATGCATTCCCCTCTGCTATGGAAAGTTAAAAGAAAGGATGTGAACAAAAATTTCCCCAAATTGTTTCTTTCTCTTTGCTGGGAATTCCACAGAGTGAGCACTTGGCAAGTTATGCAGAACCTAAGTAAATAGAGTCCATTGGCAAAATGGTAACAGGTTGTGCAGCTTAATTGGAGGAGAGAAGTTCAGGAGCCAGCCCGGTGTCTGCTGCACCCAGTTGGTAAATTGTGCCTGTGGTGAGAACAGAGTGATTTTGCAGTAAGCTCATTTTGGGTAACTAGTCAGCCTGCTACTGTGAGCCAAGAAAAATGCGGATTGGGTTTCAGTGTGGTTTTTTCCCCCCTTTTTTCAGTGTAAAATATATTTCTATATCTTGAGCTTTGTTTATCTTTTGCTAGTATGATTTTAAGAAATCGATGCCAGCACTCTGATATTGTCTTCCTAAGCGGGGAAAACGCTAGGAGACATTTGTGGTTATTAAAACCTGCAAACACAAGGAAAAGGCTTCTGTTCATGTGGAGTCCACTGGAACCTTTTCCCTGAATGCTTAAGTTTCTATGTTGATCCCTGCAGTTAATCTCCTGGTCACATTTCTCAAGCCACATGCTTTCTTCACACAGTCTTCCTGTTTTTTTCATGCCATCATGTCACTTGCTACCTCCTTTTGCCTCTTAGATGCTCATGAAGCTATTTATTAATAAACCTGTGTTTTCAATACAGCACTACATCAATAAACCTCCAAGTGGTTCCGTTAGTCAGCATTCTGGGAAATCCTATGCTCTATTGAAGAACTGTAAATCTCCATTATTGCTTCCCATAGCACAAATAAAGAACACCATTTTACCTCCCTGGCATCCTCTGCTAATTTTTAAGGGTGAGTGCTTACGCTGGCATAGGCGCTTTGAGGTGCTGAACTTTGTGTTTATCTGCCTTGCTGGGGGTGGGGGGCGGCGGGGGCGGGGGACTTCACAGCTACTGAAGACACTCTAAAACATCCATCGTCAAAGAGCGTACTAATTTAAGGTATTAAGGACCAAATTGCTTCAGGTCCCTTCAGCCTTCCTCTTTCCTGAATATCTTTAATCGAGAGTGACAGGGGAATTCTGGACTTCAGAATTTTCCATTTGGCAGCTGTTTTATTTGATTGCAGTGTGTTATTAACAGACACAAAGAAAATATCAGCATTAGAATGATAAGAAGGGGTTTTCATATATCAGAGAAAAGGAGTAGAACCATCTTTGTGTGTGTGTGTGCTAAGTGGCTTCAGTCATGTCTGACTTTGCGACCCCATGGACTGAAGCCTGCAAGGCTCCTCTGTCCATGGGATTCTCCAGGCAAGAATACTGGAGTGGGTTGCCATGCCCTCCTCCAGGGGATCTTCCCAACCCAGGAATCGAACCCATGTCTCTTACCTCTCCTTCATTGGCTGGCAGGTTCTTTACAACTAGCACTACCTCAGAAGCCCCAGAATCACCTTTGGTACCAACTAAAAAATTTTTGGTATTTACTACCTAAAAGCAAGGTGATAATTACATTTTTGCACAGCCATAAGAAAAGATTTGGCCAGTGAAAGGTGTGGCTTCTTTCTATTCTTTCTATTTCAGGAGACAGCACAGTGGAAATGAGATGAAAGGCAAACTCATGCAGTGCAGGAGGTAACTGGGAGGACTGTCTGAAACTGGCTTTGCCTCTCAGCCTGGGCTTCCCTTTTGGCTCAGCTGGTAAAGAATCCGCCTGCACTGTGGGAGTCCTGGGTTCGATCCCTGGGTTGGGAAGATCCCCTAGAGAAGGGAAAGGTTACCCACTCCAGTATTCTGGCCTGGAGAATTCCATGAGCTGTATAGTCCATGTGCTCTCTAAGAGTCAGACACAACTGAGTGACTTTCATTTCATTTCACTTCACTGGGTGTCCTCGAAGGGTCCCTTTGAAAGCTACAAGTGCTATCTATTTGACAAGAAGAATCTAATTTTTCATAGCACCAAAGGTGCTTTTTGTAAAGCAGATTTAGGAATCCTAAAAAAAAAAAAATTAATAGTAGTCCCTCAGAAATCCCTCCTCACTCTGGGACTAGTCTCTTTATATCTGTCATCTCCAGGCCACTGTGTTACAGCTCATTTGAAGGATACCACAAGCAGCTCTACTTGGAGTCTAACATGGTCCTGCCTTGCCTGTATCTGCTGCCTTGGCTCCGGGCTCTGACAAGGGCTCTTCCTGCCTGCCTAGATGCTAACCGCATTATCAGGGGCACAGCCCTATACTCTGCTCCAGATCAAGTTTTGCTGTCAACCTTTTACCTCAGTTTCACTTTTGGTTGGTACCTCCACTAGATCAGGGAGCACTCAGCTGTCACCAGGGCTCTGTGAGTTCCCGTGCACCCATTTGTTCTCTGCCGACTCTCCATGGGCTAAGTCACCCAAGCTGATCTCTTGCCTGCTTCTCTGAACAATCATGCACCATTCTTAGCTGAAATTTGTCTTTAAGATTTCACTTCAGTTGTAGGCACTCCTCTGCCTCCTTGCAGTAACTTCCGTGGTCCCTGGGATTCTAGGTCTATTGTGGTGCATTCTGCATGATCTGCTTCCTAAACAGTCTCCTTGCTTCAGATTGCTCCTTAGAGCTCATATCTCTTTTAAAACTCCAATATTTCATTCAGTCGGAGTGATTCTGTGTTGGATTGCTTAATGATGAATCCCTAATGGGAAAATGAAATGATATCTACATTTTAATAGGAATGATGAGAAGCCTCAAAGATTTCTTCAGCATTGAGGAGGTAGAGAAAGATGATTTTTAGCCATTGGTGTCTTGTAGTAAGTCCACATATGTGTAAGGTCAGTCACCTGCCCACAATACCCCAATAAGTCTACAGATGCCACCATAATTATGTTCGGAACAGCAGCAGCCGTGGCAACAGAGGCAGAAGACAGTTGAGTAGATTTTAACTGAAGGCCACAGGCATGTGACATGTGATTTAGACTCTGAACCTTGCTAGATTCCTACTAATACCTACATTCAACAATCTCAGCTTGCTAGGAGTGTGTCCTGAATTGTACCTTCTGGTAATTCAATATCGTTATAAGTAAATGGAGTTCCTTTGCCGGGGGCCCTTCACTCTGACAAGGATGGATTGTCCTCGGTGAGAGAAGATACTGAGGAGAGGTAAGCTCTCAATTACACTGCTCACCCCAGCCATGCCAAGCAAGTAGGAACACTCAGCAGACATGACTGTTTTTCTAGGACTCATGCCTTTAGTCTTTTGGTAACACTGGATTCTGGGTCTGGGATCTCAAGTGCTTAAAGACACAAGGAATTTTTTTTAAGGCAGATTTCCCATTTATCACTAAATGAAGTGGACTCTGAAGAAGAAAGCCTTAGGTAGATTTTCTGCTAGGTTCTATCTGGTGAAAAAAGAAAAAAAAAAAACTTTAAAAAGGCTGCAAAACTGCAAAAGCAATAATACTTTACTATATTAATTAATTTTGAATTCCAGCCGAAGTCTTATATAAGTGCACATGACATTCATGGTAATGTCAGATTAATTCTTTATGATCAGTGCTATTGCAATCAATACTAAATGAATTCATAATGATAAGATACTTAAAATAAAGAGTTACCACAAAAACAATAAAAAGATCATCATCATCCAAGCTATAGCACACTAATAAAGTATTAGCTCAATAAGTTGGTGCTATCCATGACAATCAATGGTAGATACTTAATTTATTTCTGCTTGCCCATGTCTTGCTTTTCCTGTAAGGGCTGTGTAAAAGCTCAGTCTTTTGATTGTACTGTAAATTGTATAACAAAGAAGAAATACAGTACTCTTATTAAATAATTTTGCTATAGCACTTACTTTACGTGTCACTTCTCCACCAAAGATCTCAGGGCTTATTACTCACACCAATTTACATTCCAAACAGATTCCTTTTGCCTCTATTTCCTCCTCATGAGAGTCATGTAATCTTTTTTTTTCCTAATTTTTTCTTTCTTTTTTGATCTCCTCTCTCCACAGTTTTTTCATGTGTGCATGTGTATGTGCTAAATTGCTTCAGTCGTGTCCAACTTGGTGTGACCCTATGGACTGAAGCCTGCCAGGCTTCTCTGTCCTTAGGATTCTCCAGGCAAGAATACTGGGTGGGTTGCCATTTCCTTCTCTAAGGGATCTTCCCAACTCAGAGATCAAACCCCTCATCTCCTGTGTCTTCTGCACTGGCAGGAAAGTTCTTTACCATTAGCATCACCTGGGAAGCCCTACTTTCTTTCATAGATGGGGATATTTGCAAGTTGTATGGGGCAAATCTTGAAAATGGCTATACTGGTCTCTACACTTTTACTTTTTCATTTTAATACTGCCAGAAGACATTGTAAGGATGGGAAGTAATGACTGTATCGTATCTGTCCTTTACCAGCCGTCAAAGAATCAATCAGTTATGAAGTTAAAAAGTAATAAAGATCTTCCTCCCTCCCTCCTTCTATTCCTCTTTCATACTCTCCCATCTTCCTTCCCTTCCTTTCTTTCTTCATTCCTTCAATTTTAATAACTATTTTGAGCATCTCCACATGTCAGGTATATGCTGTGTTTTGAAAATACAAACAGGAAAAAAAACATAAGCCTTACCTTCTAGATCAGATAGAGTCACGGAACATGTACTGGGCTTGGCATCAGATCTGGGCCAAATTTTAACTCTTTCCCTTTATTCACTGTTTGATCTTAAGCATTGTGACTGAGACAAATTCCATTTCAAATTCCTCTTTCTTGGGAACATGAAAAGCTATATTTCCCAGCAAGCTTGCATTTAGGTAGGATTGAGTGACTCGTCCCGGCCAATGAATTATACATAGAAATTGTACGTGTTACTTCTGGGGGAAGTCAATAAAAATCTCCTATGTTATTCTTCACTTCTCTCCTTTCCAACTTACAAGGTTAAGGTGTTAGAGCCACAAAGCAGAAACTACCTGGAAACTAACTAGAGTCACTGTAAAGAGAAAAGCTGCCATGGAGAGGTAACCAACCTGTGAGTAACTTTGTGTGATGGAAAAACAAACTGCATTTGGTTCTTTTGTAATTGCTTGTTTCTGAAGCATAACATAACCTATCCTAACCAAAACAGACATTTAACCTCTCTTAGGATCTGCTTCTTCACAACAGGGACAATGTATTGCTTACCTACATAATGAAGCTATTGAGAAAATCAAATAAGATAACTAACACACAACATACAAACTTTCAGTCAGAATTATGCACTGATTCTCTTTGTCTACTCTTCAATTCCAGAATTATAACTCAAACAATTTCATAAGTTCCATTTGGCCGTGATATATGATTAGTACAACTCCAGGAGATGTTGTTTAACTAAAAGTTTTATCAAAAACCAAGTGGTTTGTTGAAGATGGTGAAAGCTCTCTTTCTGTAATGAGAATTGTATATAAAGTACCACCACTGTGGGCCATGATATCTATCTTCCATTTTTCTTCCTTAGGGCCTGATGAAACTCTTATGTGCTTTTCTGGTCTGGAGCTTCTTGAGTGGGTTCCACAATCTCTACCCCATAGCCTACCCAAGATGTCCAATATTTACTTAAATGTTTTTTTGCTAAACTTAGATTTTGTTAGTGTACTTACTGAAAATACAGACTTTACATGCCAAGATTTTAAACATCTATTTTAATAGGAAGTTTTTGCTTCCTTCCAAGAGTCTCTGCACATTTAAGTTCTGGCTGTGTTTGCTGCCCACCTCCTCTGAGAGTTGGGTCGTGTTCTCTTGGTTGACTTTCTCCTTTCCATGAGAATTAAAATTCTATCCAGGTACAAAATGGGATTTTAAAGCTCTCCTGATGGAAGAATTTCTTTCGCTAGTATTTAAAACTTAAAACTGAGCCACTGCCCCACCTCCTACCCTATAATGCCAGATTCTTTTGAAAGTGGCATCTTGAATTGGACTGTTGCAATCTCTACAGTTTAGTTATGAACCCTATGCAAATGCAAATTTAACTCAGAATTATCATGTTAAGTCAGTGATAGATTTAATTCTCAGTCATTATAGAATTAACTGAGTATGTGTGAATTCATTCAGTCATATAGTTATTCATTCATTTATGCAATGTGACATTTCTTGAATACCTACTATGCGCCAGGTACTAGGCACTGGGCAATGTATTAGTAAACAGTCATTTGTGTCTCTGAAGTCATTTTGTTTATATTCAAGGAGTAGGAAGCAGATGGTAAACATTAAACACAGGATAAGTTTAGATTATAAAAGGTATAACATGGTAGAGAGACTGAACACAGAGTTGGTGGCTATTTTGGAAAGGATAGTTAGAAAACACCTCTTTGATATAAAGGATGTATTCAGCTTTAACCTGATTAATGAGAGAACTATTTCTTCTTATTAGTTACCGAAGGCATTATACCTATGGCTAGGAGTTTTTTAAGGGCCCATGAAAATATTTTGGATCTGAAGAATGTTATTTTCATTCATCTATGAAAAGATTATTACAAAACTGAAATAAAAATTATTTATGTAAAGACACACAAAATATTTTAATCAACTGTAACTCAACTGTTCTTGTTTTCTATAAATTCAATTTCATGTGAGTATGTTTTGATATATTTGATCTGATGTGCTTAGAACCCACACAGATCTCCTTGGCTGAGAAAGAGTTCACTGTGTAACGATCTTGAGGAGGAATATCACAGGTGGTGAATGTATTGAAACAAGAATGTATCTGATGTGACTGAGGAATAGAAAGCAAGATGTGGCTAGAAAATAGTGAGTGAGGAGAATAGTAGGAGATTAAATTGAAAATATATAGTTTCCAGATTGTGATAGTTTTGTGCATAGTAAAGAAAGTAGAGAATGATGCTTCTCAACACACTCTCTCTCTCTTTTTTTTTTCCTGTTTCAGGGTTGTGGGTGTTAACATGTGTGTGCGAGCACGTCTTTCTTTTTGCACAGGTGTTTGTCTTTGAAAAGTTGAAGGATATTAGATGTTTTCTTATATACTCTGGATATTCTTCTACATAGACATAGCCTTTGCCTTCACTCATATTCTTAGGCCAAAATATTCCACCTTATTTCCTTGTATTTACCACTCATGAACTGAACAAGAGCACCCAATAGACTAATTGACTTTATGATGATAGATTATTGACTTTCAGGCTGAGCCCCAATTATATTTGTCTTGTTTTGCTTTATCACACGTCAACGTGGCTGGTTCCCAGACGAGGAAGAATTTCAAAGTCATGGGGAACTCATAGGGAAAGTGGACAGTCATCGAATGGAGGAGCCAGTCACCTCTTCTTGCCTTGTCATGGGACCAATTTTTCACTCTTAGAGCTCAGGCTCAGTGTGGTTGCTCTGAGTGCTGTGTCATTCACACTTATTTTATGATGATATCCAGTTACCACTGAATAAGAAAAATATACTAAAATAATTGCTTTATCAGGTATGGCTCAGAACTTTCTTTTGTACTATTTGAGGGAGGAGGCTGGGGCGGTTTAGTGCTTTGCCTGCCAAGTCACAGAACATCCTCTACTGCTTTCTTTTTCTCTTCAATTGTCATTGAAAATAACTAGTCATAATGCCTTTGTAAGCCCTGCCTGGCCTCAGCTCTGTGTAAATCATGCTCCCAGACAAGGGCCCTTGGTTTAGAGGCCCCATTGTGGGAGTGATTTAGGTAGAGGCGGGATCATGAATAAAGAACACTCACCCTCTTCTTCAGAGGCAGGGCGAGAGTGCTGGGGAGATCCCTTCACAAACATCTCTTTTTCAGCACCAGTATTTGGCTAAGAGCTTTAATTTCATTAAACAAATGGGGGCTGGGTTTTTCCATGCATCTCAGCCTCCTTTTAATGTGTAAATTACATAGGATTTGCCACTCATTACAATGGTGATATGATTATTGGCCTCAAACAGACCACACTGCATCAGCCCTCAGTGATAGGTCAGCTAAGAAGTGGCATGTGTGGGAAAAATTGGATAGCACATGTTTTCTGATCACCAGTTCTCTGGAGAATTAAATTCACAAATGTGTCTCCACTTGGTTTATGCAGAGTGCTTCGACAGAGTTGACTTCTGGGTGGATGTGATATCACAGTAGGGAACAGTGTGTGTGTGTGTGTGTGTGTGTGTATGTTAGTCAGTTCTGTCTGACTCTTTTGTGATCCTATAGACTGTATGTAACCTGCCAGGCTCCTTTGTCCAGGGGATTCTCCAGGCAAGAATACTGGAGTGGGTTGGCATTCTCTTCTCTAGGGAATCTTCCCAACCCAGGGATCAAACCCTGGTCTCCCACATTGGCAGGTAGATTCTTTACCATCTGAGCCACAGGGATGTCAGGGAACAATGCAGTTATGGGGTAAGAGCTGCCTGGGGGCCAGAAGCAGTGGCCTAGGCAAAGCTTTTGGGATTTGGAGGCTGAAGCCACAGGCTTGGCTGTTTGACTGAAGACCAGTCACCCAGCTCCTCTGAATCTGTTTCCCTATTCACAAAATGGGTATCATAATGGCCCTACAATATCTGCAGGTTATTCAGGAGCCTCAGTTTTTTGAAGCTCTGTTACATGGGACTCTGCTGGGGACTATCACTCTGATAGCCTCATTTATTCTTTTAAAAAATTTTTTTTGTTTGTTTATTTTATTTATTTGGCTGTGTCAGGTCTTTTGTGGCACTTGGGTCTTCATTGCAGCATGTAAGATCTTTCGTTGTGGCTCTTGGTCTTCTCTGTAGTTGCAATGCTCGGGCTTATTTGGCTCTTGGAATGTGGGATCTTAGTTCCCTGGCCAGGGATTGAACCTGTGTCCCTTGCACTGGAAGGCGGACTCTGGACTGCCAGGGAAATCCCTCACTCATTCTTTAAAGTAACACTCAGAGATACCTCTGGCTAAGCACTTTAAGGAAAGTTAAATCAGCTATTACAGCTTCTCCTAAATGCTTCTGAAGGCATGACATTTTGTGAGAAACTTTACCACTTGCAAAATGCTACAGAGTATGTCTGTTTCTCTTGACCTCTTCATAGAAACCTGCAGTGCATGTTAGCACACTTAAGGCCCTGAAAACCTCCTTATTAAAATTCTCATAGAATTTCCTATGAGACCACCTTGCCTCCTGTCCCACCCTAACAAGTGTGTCAACTCAACTGCCCAGGACCTAAGTCTTGCATAAAGGCAGTGATACCAGGTCTGGTCACTTGAGGATGAAGAGGTGGTAGAAAATCTGTGGGTCCCTGTAGGAAGAATACTCTCTACTTGGAAGGAGCCAGCAGAAAAAGATACTCATAGAACAAGTATTCCGTGAGTTCATAATCACAAGGGAAGCTCATCTGGCAGAACTACAGTTCTATTTGGGCAGAAGGAATTCATTGTCCCCTCCCCACCAAATGAAAATTCGTTCTACTTTTTCCTATTCATTTATTCACTTGGTAATTTCTTTATAAAGCCCAACATATACCCCATCTGTGATCTATATCATGTTAGAAATTTATACCTTCAGCCACACAGCATAGTTCTAACACTGCCATCTTTTCAGAGTTGATTCCTTAGAACACTGGGTCAGAAAGAAGACTGTAAATGTTTCTGATTTCATTGGAAATTCTGGATTAATAAGTACATGAAAATGGTTTCTTTTAATACAGGATGTCTCAGTGCTTTGAGTGTGTGTGATTCTGATGAGGGCAGGGTGAGTGGTGATAGCCTGTGACATCTTCCAAGCTGTATATTTAGCCAAAGAACTCTGTGTCAAGGGAGCAAGTTTTGGTAGCAACAGCAACCTCTAAGAGTTCTTATAAGAAACAAACCAGATATGCTGGAAATATCACCTCCTACAGTACACACATGGTAGAGATTCAGTAGATGATGTTCTCTGACATCTATGGGAACCGAGTAGGCTTAGCCTCTTTACCTACCTTTATGTCTGCCTTGTTTTCTGAACTAGCAGTGAACTGGGCTGCTTCCTTAGTCCTGGTTCCCTTCGTCATTCCCCTCTGGGAATAGAGACAAGCTTATCTCTCACCTAGTCCTTCCCCTTTCCCCAGATCCTGCCAGTGGACTGGAGCTGGACTGTATCTATTACTTTGTCTATTGACCTCTTTGAATAATAGCTCAGGTTAGATTCTCAGCTCCTGCTAGATGCTGAGAATGACTTTCCCCCCAAAAAACGTGTTAGCCCATCTCACATTTTGATCAGAAATTTCAGAGTCATGCCAGCTTGGACTGGTCTTGGGTACTCTCTCCATAGGCAGCACAGAATGGTCAGCCACTACCTCTCCAGTCTTGGTTCACTCCATCCATCCATGGAGAGCTTCCAATTTGCCACATGGCCAGGTTTTTCTGAAATTGGATTATCTTAGAAATGCTCTAGAGTGCTGTACCTGCTTTAATCCAGTGGCAGGTGGCAGCACTCGGCTAAGACTGCTCTCTAGACTACTGAGTGATTCTCTTTCCTCTCTGCTAGCACAGTTGATTCTTTCCTACTTAATTCTCTGTTTGCTTACTAGAAACAAAAGGTGACTCATGTGCAGAAAAGTTTTGCCAAAACTTTCACCTTTTTATGCATACTAAGATAAATGAAGTGCCATTTTCACGACCTTTCTGTATCAGGGAAAATAAATCCTATAAAACTCACTCTTTTGAGCGATTCATGTCTGCAATCATGGTTGCTTCCATAAGATTTGGGCTGAAGCCATTTACAGATGAGCTCTGAAAACCAGACTTACTCCCAGTGGAACATAGCTTTTGACAAAGAGTTTTCCTAAAGAAACAGACTTGACTGCCTCCAATACCTCTGGCAATGATCCCAAGGAATATTTAAGGGTGAAGCCATTTATATGACACCTGGCATTAAAGGGCTGGATGCTGAAACTGTGTTATCTATAGTTTGTTGTAGGCTTCTCCTTATGGTGTGGTTTCTTATAGATCTCACCTTTACTGGCCTGATTGACCATGATCCTGCACACAGAGGCCAATAGTGGTCTCTGGGATCTCTGAACCTTGTCGGGTGGAGTTGGCATCACACCCTACCAGCAGAAGTACAGGATAAAAACCTCAGTAGTTGCACTGTTATGCTGAGACCAATTTAAGAAAAAGGCTATCAGAGGAACAAACCTAGGGTTGGCAATAAAATCACTAGAGGTTGCTGAGCATGGTTAACACATGGAACAAGGAGAGTGACCCACTGAATCTCAAATAGCTCAAGTTCTAAAATCTGAAGAAGTGGGGGAGGTGGATAAAAGGATTAAGGGATTGTGATTTGGGCAGTTCTTAATATAATCTAGCCAGGAGATCTTCAAATTTCATTTCTGTATCCAAACTCTAAACAAACAATTAGGTTTATTTCATGTAGAAAAATGATGGTGCTCATTACTGGAGGGACAGAGAAAGGATCCCCTCCTCATCCCAATAAAATGTAAATTTTGATAATTTATTTATATTCCCTTAAAATATTTGTGACTAAGGATGTGGTTATACGCCATGGAACAAAATACAGCTAAATGACCTCCTCAGAGAGTAAGCTTATGTCTTTGGTCTTAACTTGTATAGAATCACACTAAGTGAACAATTTTTTCCTGTCTGCATTCTGAAAATTGAAGTGATTGTCCATTGTCAAGCAAGGGCTTCATTCTTTGCTCTAAACTACTGATGAATTTTATAAATTCTTAATCAAAATCTTTGAGGGAAATTATATAATGCAAAATATTTTTATTTCATTATCTTCCTTGAGATCAATGAGTTTAACTTTCAGTCTTACTACCTTCTGAACTGCGACAGATGGTGTAGGTGGCAAATATTACACATTTGGTAAGAAAACATCATGGATATAAATACCCTTGTCTTTTTCCCTCAGATCAGTGGAGAGCTTTAAGAACAGGATAAATACCCATCTGCCTGGAAAATTGCCTGGAGGCAGGGTGATGGACTAGATGTCTCAGATTCCTTCTAGCCTTCTGATTCAGAGCTCCTCACTGTTGCCAAAAGAGTTAGTTCTGGTGGGATACATCCAGGACTGCAGACCCTTCTGCCTGTGTGCATAAGGCCTGGACATTTTTCAATGAGATTAGCTAAGAACAAGCTTTCCTTTTGATCTCTACAGAAATATTGCTGCTTCTGAAATGTGTCTGCTCTATGGACTTGAAGGTATGGGGCTCTAGTGAATGATGAATGAATGAAAGTGAATAGATCTTGTTGGAGATGAGGATCACCCTTTCAGGGCCCCCAGTGTCTTTGTAACTTATGTGTATGTAGGGGGCTTGGCATGGAGCCTAAATACCTAAGCTCACCTACCAGGTGATAAACTATTGGGATCATTACGGCAGACAATTTAAAACAGTTAATGGTACTCTCATCTGCAATATGGTCTTACAGTGGAAGCTGGGAGTCTCAGTCATGGGCTAAAATGTTCTCATTTACAATCCTAATGAGCAAAGAGACAGCAGTATGCTTTCATGTTGATGTATACATGTACGTGCGTGTTTATTTTTGTTTTTATTTAATTTTCAAAGCAAGCCATACTCTCCTTAAAACATTTTTAAGAAAGCAGAAATGTATGAAGACTAAAACAAAAATAATCCTAAATTCCCCAAACCAGAAATAATCACTGTTGACAGTACAGCATACGGTAGACACGCAACACTTGTGAGTGGACATACTGAGCACTTGAAAAATTGATGTATGAACCCATTCCACCACACCATATAAGTTGTCTCTGAAAAATAGAATAAATTACAATGGAAAATGTAAGAGTCCATTTCAGAGCACTTGAATTTTTCACTTGATGAGTAGTTTTCTCACTCTCTGGCATACAAGCTGAAAAAGTTTTATGAGTTACTTTGTGTTTTCCTGGGTAGGGAAATGATGAACCCGCTTACCAAGCCCCCAGCTTCCACCAGCACCATTGCTCCATTACTGTTCTAGACTTCTGTTCTTGGCACTTCCATTATCTGCAGTAGTGGCTGGTTTCTATCCAAACCCATTGCCCTTTCTTTTCGAGAATTTTTGAAAAAGAAATAGTGTTTTCTTTTAAATAATTTAAATCGCTTTGCAGAGTGTTACTTGATTTGTAACAATAAAATCATCTCGAGAAGTGGCTGTTGGTTGGTTGCCCAATTACATTTGTACTATATGTAAATTGATTCCTCCACACCGGGGCTGTACACTTAATATTTCAAATTCATACATCTGCAGTGCAACTAATTTATATGTTTCATGGACTTTGAGTTGCTCATGATTAGAAAACTTGCAAATGCATATGTTGGAATTTTACTATTTTTCTCTCTTGATTACTTTTTCTAAGTCTGTATGTGTGTGTTGATGTACCTGTGTGTGTATTGTATGTATAGTTCCTGCATGTTAGATATTTTTACTTAAAAACTTTCAGTGGAATATTTTTCCAGTTTATTGCTAATATCAATTATTTTATTTTTGATTAATTGATTTATTATATGTTGTCTCACCCACCAAAAAGAGACATATTGCAAGAACAGGAAACTTTTTTGTATGTTGTACATTGCTATGTCCTCAGTATCTAGAATAAATGCTAGCACATAATCAGTGCTCAATAAATATTAGATTATTGAATAAAACATTGACTAAAGTATTCACTGGATATACAATTATTGACTGTTTAATTTTTCCTTATAAAGATGTGACCAAAGTTTATTAAAATGTCCTTTTGTTGTTGAAATTAGTATTATATAATTTTTTTTATCACAACCAATGCTCAGGAACAAAAATTGGCCACTACTTTTGATTTTTCTTTGAGAATAGATTCTAGTAGTGGAATTGTTAGGTCAAATCATAATTGTGTTAAGTTCTTACAGCTTAATATATTTTGCTTATTTCCCCCTCAGAACACTAGTATAAATTTTAAAGTCTCACAAACAATGAATGAAAAATGTACAATAATGTACATCTTACCATTTCCTCGCTTTATGGAGTAACTTTTGAACTTTCTTAATTCTAGAATTCAAAGAAATTCCATTTGTATCATGGACATCAGATTAGTCAAGTTATCTCTAGGTGCTGTAACAAAAACTCCCAAATCTCAGTGCAATGAAAGTTTTTCTCTAGTTCATGGAATAGTCTGACCCAGCTTGAGTGACTCTTCTGGGCCACTAGTCTCCAAGCAGGGACCTAGGGACTCAGGGATTTGAATTCCTTTAATCTACCATCACCGAGTATTTTACTTCAAGATGGATAAGAGTGTGTGTGTGTGTGTGTGTGTGTCTGAGTGAGAGAGATCAAGTGGGATGTTTTACGGCCTGGCTAGAAGAGGAGTATAAAATTCTGCCTACATCCCATTGGCCAGAACCCAGTCATGTGTTCCCCCTCAGATGCAAGAGGGGCTGGGAATCAGAGTCTTCCTGAAAATCTGGTCAACAACAGCATGGTATCTTGAAACAGATTCTAAAAATATCTTCTTTCACTTGTTAGATTGCTGAAGAGTGTAGGATATCTGCTAGTAGATCTGATGGCCCAATTTTGATCAAATGTCTACACACTCCATTACCTGTGCCAGTGACCAATCCTTGATCAGCAGTATTTGCAAAACAAAGACAAACATATAGAAGAAGCACCAGTCTTGTCAGGATCGTGGTGGCTTGTCCTGCAACTGAGAAGCAATGCTTTTCAATTCACCCACCTTTAGAGTTTGCTTTTGGTGTCCTGGGATGATTCCTGTTGATCTAAAATTCCCCTGTAGTTTCCTTCAGATGAGCTAGCCTTCATTTCTGCGCCTACACATGGTAGCATAGTGTTACTGGCAGCCAGTGATCAGTGACTGCTCCATTCCACAAAGAAGCTGGTTACATTTTACCACAAGGATCACAAGGAAAGTGATCCCTGGGTAAATATACAGAATCCACAGGTTTCTTTTGACCCTTAAGGGTAGAAAACATACATTTAATGGATTAGTAAAATTAGTGATTTGATGCTCTAGGTGTTGGAAGAAATTTGTAATCTTCTATTGTGTTATAAATTTAACTCTAGAAAATAAAAAAAGAAATGATATTCCCAAGAATAGGTAGTATCTCTTGATTCAGAAAATAACAGTACATTTTCTGTTGTCAAATATGAGATATTATAATATCTTGAATAATATCTATGAGATCTAAACTATGGTAATCCTTAGAAATATGTTTGCCTGTATCCAAAATTATAAACTCTTTCTGTCATAGATTTCAATGGGTAGCATCAACATTTAGAGAACTACTCTTTTTTTTCCCCTCTCCCAGGATTATTCATTTTACTAAGCAGTCTACATCATCTCTAGCTAAATGTTGATGTGTGTTAAAATAGTAAGTGAAAGTTGCTCAGTTGTGTCTCACTCTTTGCGACCCCATGGAATAGTCTATGTTCTCCATGCCAGAATACTGGAGTGGATAGCCATTCGCTTCTTCAGGGATCCTCTCAACCCAGAGCTTGAACCCAGGTCTCCCTCATTGCAGGTGGATTCTTTACCAGCTGAGCCAGCAGGGAAGCCCTTAAAATAGTAATGGACAGTATTAATTTTCATCCAGAAATGAAATATTCTTGGTGGTAGGTGATTCTGTTAAAAATTTAGAGTCAATTTTGCAATTATAAGGTCTTTTAACAAAGTATGGGAAAAATGTGCTCTACATCGGGGTGATGAAAACAGGAAAAAATATGACTGTTGAGCAATTATTAAGGGTGAGCTTGAAACTTGTAGAGATCTTTTATTTTTGTCTAAAACAATATTTTAAGAAAAATACAGGCTTATTTCTGATTTACGAATTTCAAAGCTCCCATAGCCAAAGGAGGGAGATTTTCTAACAGTAGGGGGTTATCCTATTAAAATTCATCATGATTCTTTTTACAGAAAGAAGTAAACAAGAATCAGTTTTCTTTAGTAAAGAAGTTGGCTGAGATGCAAGTTGATCTGGTACAGATTCGATAGATTCATACGAAACGTCTACAAAATAATTCAGAATCAGAATCCACCATTTATAGGGACTTCTTTCCCTTTTCTTTTTCTTGAGCAGGAGGAGAGGGAGAGAGGAAATCTGTGTTAGGGAAGAAAAGGAAAGCCGCCTAGCACACACAAAAGGATTTTATAGCTTTTAATTCTGCTAAGCCACTGATACATGGAAGATGTGCAGTACTGTAATTATCTGGCTAGATAGATGTAATTGTATCTATCAAACTAAATAGAACACTGTCAGATGACAGCCAAGATTGGATTGTCTTTAAGGGTCAGACAGAATCCTAGAGTGACCTCACTCCTTTCTCACCAGGCCTGTTTTCTGAGTCTTTGATGGGGACCCATTTTGCTAACCATCTGAAAGCATATACAGTAACACAGTCTTTTGCTCTATGCCAACAGCCTCCCTAGAGAGCATGCTCAGTTTCCTTATGCCTGGGGGATTAAGCCTGCCCAGGCCTCCCTTGTATTTGAAATGTATGATATTGATATCAGTGCTTAGGGAGAATCAGGCCTCTGCAATGAACAGATCACGCCTGGCTCCATGAAGTCTATGTTGCATGGAGAGAAGCATAGACTGGGTGGAGAGGAGCCAAGTCAGCTTTAGCTCTGGAAAGCAAGTATTAGGTAATTAATTAAAGAGTTTGTTTCCTGGCCTGGTCCTTACTATTCAGGACGTTTTCATGGGCTAGATAAATAGTGGTTTTACATTTGATATATCAGCAGATCATTGCCATCTTGAAGGTGCATGCTGGGCTATCTGTGTCAGTGCTTCTCTGAGATGCTGTCTTTAAAACCAGCATCCACCCTCCTCCCCCTTGCTCATTTATAAGCAGTTGGAACCTATTTTCATGGAGTTTCTCCAATCAGGATCATGTCCAAACCATTTGGGTTTTTTTGAGCCTTCCATACTATATTTACTGTGTTTAGTGAAAAGCTGGATTCTCCTCGTGCTAAGTAGCAAACCCATGATGGTTGAAATATTCCACCCGTCCTGCCGCATTTATGGGAAGAGACAAAACACACAGAGAGATGTGCGGTTATTAAGTGAGCTACTTCGTTTCCCAGTTCTTTCTTCATTTCCCAGGGGTGCATTTTTGGTCATCCTTTGGTGACTTGCTGCCACTGAGTCTTAGGTTCCCACTGTTGGTGGTTCATACTTCTGATGGGAACAAAGCTCTACTAGAGGCAGGTCTGCCTCATGTCTTATTGCAGAAAAATGCCTGATACTTCTGCATGTGCTGTGTGTTAAGCTTCACCAGGTTAACGCCCCTCTGCCTGGGCTTTTGGAAAACAGTCCCAAATTGTCACATGGAAAGGGACATTTCAGTGCTGATTTTTATTTCCATGAGATTAAAAGTGAAACATGTAACCACAAAGCTGGTTTATGTCATCCCCCTGTCAGAGCCAGCAGTCATGCCAAAAACTAGATATTTGATAGGTTTGTGAGAGAAACAGATGCAGAAAGATGCCATTCCCACAATTTAGACTCCTTCTTATCTTTAAGCTAGAAAGAACATTCCAGATGAAAAAAACTATTTTATGGGCTTTAAAAAGTAACAAAGAAAATGTACAAATAAAAAAATACTAATTTAAAACTGATGTCATACTTGGGGACCTATAAACAACAAATCGGTATTCCTAATTTTAAAAAAAGTCATTCAAGACAGGCTTACTTGATGCTTACATTTATGCTGCATTTATACCTCAGCCATGGTGTTATAATTGAGAGAAAATATCTACAAGATATATTCACATATAGTAAATAGTATGTGGATATAGCAAGAAAAAAATATAGCAAGAAAAAAAATAGAGAACCATAAACTTCCAAAAGGCTAAAACATCCAGAAAGTATTCTCTCAGCTTTTTTGGGGGAAGCATTTTGCGTCCCATTCTTTTTATTTAATTCTGCCAGCTGTCTGCTAAACAAATCTAGCCAGGTGGGGCTTACAACCCATGACTAAAAAACCGCTAGTGCAGCTGTCCAGCTTGCCCGAAGGAAGAATTCAGACAAATGGCAGGAACGAAAAGATTGTTTTGTTTTCAAGAAAGTAGCTACTGTACCTTCTTTGGATTCAGTTCCCCCCCCCGCCCCGCCCCCCGTTTGCTTAAGTTAATCCATTACTTCTTAAGGTTTTATATCAAATAGAAAAATAGTCTCACCTTTAAAAATTTTTAGTGTATTTTTGTTATAACAAGTTTATTATGATTTTCCCTTAAGTAAAAGCTGTCTTTTATATTGCAACCTGGTACTGAGTTGTCCTCTTTTTTTTTTTTTTGGTGGAGAGTTAACTGATTGCTAAATCTTTTTCTTCTCTCTCTTTCTTAGGAGAGAACAAGTTATTAGTGAACTATGACTGCAATTTATTTCTAAATACAGCAGAATTAAATGTGGAGCTATTTAAAGGTGAAGGCTGGCATGGCTTACTCTTGAGCAGAGGAACAGAACAGGCTTCTTTGCACTGCATCATCGGTGGACCTCAACTGTGAATTTCTAGTCAGCAAATAGGCGCTTCCTTTGGCGCGTCTGAGCGGAGGACAACAAGGGCTGCGCTAAAAACGATCACGTCGCCATCTGATCTATAACTCCATTGATGACAGATCCACGCGTAAATCACTCAGTTACTTTCCCCACTTCTTTGACATTTGTCAGTTCAGTGAATCTCAACATTTTCCTCCATCCTGCCTAAAATTATTAATATCTCATGAAAAAGGCTGATAGAGTTTATAGCCGGTTTCGGTCTCTGGTCCCAGCACCTGTTCCCGAGATGTGTCCCTCATGCTCAGGGTTAGGACACAGCACTGACTATAGCCAGACTTTTGTAACCCTCCACAGGGAAGTTCTTGGAATGCCAGGGTCCTGATGCCCTTCACAGAACTCAGCGATCTTTGACATGCAAAGTGAAATGCTTATCAGGTCCCTGAGCCAGCTGTGATTTGTGTATTGGTTTAAAAGAGGATAAGACTGAAAGGGAAGGTAGGACTTTGCTTAGCAAAGGCGCGTATTCTACAAGCTGCTAAGGCTGTTTGGCTAAACCTCAGAGCAGATTTGGCAAAGAGCTAGAACCAGGAGATTGACATATTCAGTTACCTTGTTCTGCCATTTATAGCGACACAAGGAAACAATGCCTGTAGTCTGAGCTGCACAGACCGAAATGGTATTCAGAATAAGCAGCCCAAGCCAGATGACTTTGTATAATAAGACACGGCTTGATATTGGCCTGGGTGCTCACAAACTAAAGAGAAAAGGAGGCCATTTTTTCATGAAGAAATTGAAGTGCTGATGCAGAACTAACCCTCAGTTTGTCATTATTTAATGAAGGAGTAATGGGGATTTTTGTCAAAACTTGCATAGGTGATAACAATAATGTGTCACAAAAGAGTAATCATATTACTTAGCCCTCAGAGGATTTACACATGCCTTGAAATGTTAGAAGCGAATACACTGTGTAGAAAGGTATGAACACACCAGATCAAAAGAAGGAAAGCACCCCTTCCTTTTTGCCCTCCTTCCCAACCCTGAAGCCTGGTCAGGGGCCCCTGGTTTAACAGCATCCACCTTGATCCTAAATTTCTGCTTCCTTCCAGCATCTGGACTTAACTACTTTTGGACAGTGTGAGCAACCAACAGATTGCCACTATAGGAACTTTGTGGTTAAGCAGGAACAAACCCCAAGGAAAAAATTCACAAATATTATAAAGGCAGCATCATTTACCCTTCGTGTACTACACTGATAAGAGACAACAAATATTCATTTAAGAAAGAACACTCCAAACACTAGTCATGTAAGAAGGGGTGCTTTGTGGAAAAAAATTAGGAAATCTCATAACATTTCTTCCTTTTTCCTTTCTTCCTTTCTGTATGCACATGCATATGAATCTGTTTATATTTAAAGTCTCTTTAAATACATCTTTAAATGCGGGCAAGGATTGCTTTATAATAGAATGCAGACAAGCAAATCCATAACGCTTACAATTTCTATATTTTCTCCATTTCAAGGCTGACGAATGTAGATCCAAAAGAATAAATCATTTATACTGTGGAAAAAGAAAAAGTGTATGTGTTAGGCAAAGATCTTAGAAATCTTAATTTCTAACCATGTGGTGAGTACAAACTAATATGAGATGGAAAATTTTCTCTAATGTTTTCTCCATTAACAAAAACATTTAAAGTGGAACCAAAGATTTTCAGTATAAAGTAAGTTTCTAATTAATAGGATGATTTTCTCTTCCAGACATTCAGATATGGCATGTCTTTTTGTAAATAGTAGTTTCATGAAGCAAATGATCCAAAAGTACAGTTTTTTAATCTGAAACATGGCTGTTAAGTTTGTCATTTTACATCTGCATGGTAAAAGGGTATCAAGTATCTTCTTTAATTTTATGTCTTCTTCTGCAGCCTCCTAGGCTGTCCTAAGACCTGTATTGTAGCCTTCATGTAAGTGGGTTCCCTTTTTCTAGTTCTACATCATTATCTCAGCCTTCTGCTGACTTCCAATTCCTAGGATCATGAACAGGATTTGAATATTTAACCTTGAAACTTCTCCAGGAAAAAATGAACACTAAATTTCTATAGTGTTTTAAAAATAATTTCTTCATAAATAGTGGCATGTTCTTAAAATTATTCAATCAAAACATACAACCAATCTGCCCTATTAATAGCAAATAAATGTAAAGTACAAATTCTATGATTCAATACAAGAGACACACAAGACAGAAAGCTCTTACAAGACTTCCATGCTGTGCTCTTATTTTGGCATCTTTTTGATTATAATCTGGCAAACCAAAAGTATATTTCTGTATCATGCAGGTAGAAGTGAGACTTTGAGGCTCATTTACCAGTGTGAATTTTTCCAGTGTGTCACAATTTCACAAACACCTGAGCTTTCTGACATTCTGCTGATCCACTCTGAAAGTTCAGTGTGTTTAAGCAACTGCGCTGTCAATTTCCCTAACTTCTGTCTTTTCTTCAATTCTCTCTACTCTTTCTCCCTCCCTCCCCTGCTTCTCTTCTTGTTCAGGTTTTGCTTCCCTGCATTCTGTCTTATTTTCTCTTCTTTTCTTTTTCTTTTTTTTCTTCTCTTACACTGTCCCTCCCCTTGTTGAATTTTTTAAACTGGCCTTCAGGTCAAGACTTTTCTTAATGCCGATAGATGTCCAGTTCTGGAAAGTTTTCACATATTCATTAAAATGTGGAAAAATAAAGTGCCAACAATGCTGCCTATCAAAGAGCAGTCACATTACAGAAATCATATCTAATGATTTCATTTTCTATTGAACGTTCCCATCTCACAATAATTAAAAAAACTCCTGCAAGCAAGGCTACACAGTCATGCTATTTGTGTTTAAGCAACCAACCTGATGTATAGATTCGACTTCACTCAGCAATTACATATCAAGTCAGAATGGAGAGACAGACCTTCCCAAGTGTTCTCATGTTGTACTGTTTACAAGGCAGTCCTGTACTTCTGGTTTACAGCTCTGCTTAGATCCTGTTACAGTTATACTTAGATCTTTCTTTTGGTAAAATGAAATTTAATGAGAAGGAAAGTGTGCTTTCAGTTTGCAGAAGGATTTCTAGTTAAACTTAGGGTATGTAAAACCACATTCACCCCAAAATAAACAAAGTGTTCATTCACAGAAAGAACAAACTGTTCCCACCTGAATCATAATGGAAGGAATTCTTTCTAAATATTTTTGAGTGTATCAAACTTAAAAATTTTTTTTTTCCTGAAGCCAACAAGTTTCCTACCTTTCGTGGAAGTCCACCTTAAGGTCGGTTACAACTCTGGTGCACTGGCTGATCATTTGCAAATCCCACTGCAACAAACCAAGAGGGCGGGGCTCCTGAGACATCTGTGGACCAGAAGACCTGGCAGAGACCGCTAAGCTTTCCGTGGGACTGACTACTAGCAGCTTGGCTGCAGGAACAGTCGACCTGAGGTACTCTTTCCACATATCAACAGCTTGTCAGTGGTGGGCTGAAAGACACGGCGACTGCCGGAAAGGAAAGTACCTGCTGTCAGGGGAGCTAACCAGCTACCCTGCCCTCTTCCATGGTCAAATCTTTCATACAGAAGAGAAAAAGGAAGCCAAGTAGGAGAAAATGAGAGTAATAAGGCAAATTAAGTGCTTAAATTATGGCACCGGTTGGCTTTGGGTATTGGTATTTAGCTACATAATGAATTTCTAAAAATTCAGATCACATATAATTATGTATGAATAACTTTAGAAGAATTCAATCTAGCTGGGTCAGTGGTTCTAAGTGCACTGTTGTGGCATGCACACTTGTGATTCTTTGGGAAGTGGTTCACAAGTACTTTGTGATTAATAATTGTTGTCAATGGATTTACTTAAAAATAAATTCAGATGGAGGATTCAAATTTATTTCTGTAAGAATTTCATCCTCACTCACTGCTATTCTTGAGTAAGAAGAAAGTGGAGGTATACTAACATCCCAGGGATCACATAAATCCTTAAAGGTCTGTATAACATTGTCCCACTTGTGAATATCATTTGCCAGGTGTTTTTCACAGGGGACAAAAGCCAAACGCTGAGATCCGTTGCATTAGGATTTCAGTTACTACTATATTTTATTTGTTCATATATATAATCAGAACATAATAAAGAAAGAAATAGACTCTTGTTAATCACTAATAATAGTGATAGATGAAGCCTCAAAAAGATTGTCAGTTGCTTTTTCTATGGGCTGGATCACAACTAAATGTGCCCAGAATAGTCAGCAATGATGCAACCTCTGATCGTTTCAATTCAGACTGAGTATGAAGTGCTGGAAAGTGCTATGATGATGAAGTAGAATTTATAACTGAACCTAAAATATGAAATCTGTGGATGGGCTCCTAATAAGCAGTTGCTGTATTAAAGATGTCCTATAAAAAGCTTTATTTTATTAAAGTCAATATTGCTCTTGAGATAAGTAAGCCTTATTTCCCTCACTTTTTGCTAAGATTTAAAGCACTTGAATTTTACTGGCCATATAAAGCACCTATAGAAATCATGAGCTGATGTTATTTTAAATATTTATTGAGCTACTTGTTTTATGCCTGTCTTCTTTTCTAGAAAGTAAACCCCATAAGACCATGATTTCATGTTTACATTTTTATCTATAGTACCTACAACAGGATAACCCCTGACACAAAGTGGACAGTCAATAATGTGTTGAATAACATGTTCCTGCCTTTTCCCAGGAAAAGTCGGCATCACATTCTCATGGTCTCGGAACCAGGTACCCCAATAGTGAAAGTGAAAGTTGTTCAGTCATGTCCGACTCTTTGTGACCCCATGGACTGTATAGGCCAAAATACTGGTATGGGTAGCCTTTCTCTTCTCCAGGGGATCTTCCCAACCCAGGGATCAAACCCAGGTTTCCCGCATTGCAGGCAGATTCTTTACCAGCTGAGCCCCAATAGTATTTTCCATATCCTATCTTTTACAGAGCTGTTTGAGAGAGGTTGACTGATGTAGAAAAATCTGATACCACTTTCATTAGCCAACATAATCTTTCTGGTTTCTTGAATTATTTGGCAAAGAGAAAGCACAGGTTGAACTGGTTAGAAAAGATAAAGGATTCCTTTTTGCATTTTGAAGGCTGGGGCTTTTACACATGGTTTCAAAGTTGATTGAGCACGTAAAGCTCAATGAAGACCAATCCTGCAAAAGCAAAGGAACCCTATCTGTTGAGTACCCCACGTGTGAACACACCACACCATAACCATGTGGAAATAATAGGCTATATCGGCAACAAAGACTGCTATTTAATGAGAGCAGTGCCATTGTTCTTGCAAGTCTAATTTGGTCAACATCTAACAGTGCTGACTCATCAGAACTGAAAATCCAATAATAAATCACCACTGTGATTTAGCACTAATGCTGGAATTCACATCATGAACGATGTGACAGCATCAGCTGAAACTCAAACAGGTCGCTGAAAGGTGCATTTCATCAGCAAGCAATTTAATTCATATCAAAGGAATTTTACTCCAAGTGAGTGGCAACTGGTTACTTTTGAGAGCAGTTAACTGTTGGGGGAAATGAGTTGTTTTAGTTTCCCATAAAAAGGTAATAATCTATAATCCTGGATGTTTTAAAAGTCTTTTCCTTAAATTCCAGAGCAAACAATATGAAATAACAACCCAATATCTTTGCATCTTAATCACGTTCGGTAACGAAGCCCTTTAGATAATTGGCACTGCCTCTGTAGTAGGCCAAACTTTCTTTCAAGTTACAAATACTCACAAAAGGTTTACATTATAAGGGGCTGCTGTGGAGATGTGCAGATTTAGTTTGTAAGTACAAAGTGAACATGCAAATTGCCTTATCTTGTGGGATTCACAAACAACCATCATTCAGATTGATTTAATACTTGGCTTTTTATCTTTAAAAGTGTTAATTAGAAAATAGGGACAGTTCTCTGAACACTTAAGAGTAATAAATAGATCAAAACAGCATCCATGCTTCTGTGATGGAACTTCTGAAGGCTTTGTAAAGGGATTAATACAATTGTCAAAAAAGACCACAGTATACATATTTAATAGTGTTACCAAGCTACAATTACATTTTCAGGACTTCATTGTTAAGTTTTTCAAAATTCGTTATCACAAAAAATCAAGATTTTGGACCAGATTGTTCGAGATTTTGAAGATACTATTTTATTTAAATTTTTCCACCTTGGACCTCCAACTGCACTCTTCTGAAGATGCTAAGCCCACAAGATCGGAAGTTATTAAAAAAAAATGGGCTGTAGAGTTGCACAAAGTGAAATATCAAGAGAAAAAAATTATGATTCGTCCATTTTCCTTTGGATGAAAAGCATAAAATGCTTTGCTGAGAGTTTGTTTCTATTTTGCAATTTTTCTATGATCTGACAGTTAAATGTGTGTGCTGAGAAGTCAATCTTGGCTCTGCCGCCACCTGGCTCAGTGACTTCAGGCAAGTAGCGTTATATCTCTGTGCTTTGGTTCATCTGTAAAATGTGCAAAATCTGAGTCCTTTTCTTCTATGGTCTTCTGGTGGAGATCAAATAAAATAGCACTGAGTGGTGCCTGGCACTTGAGTAAGTACTCTGTAAGTTATGATAATTGAGGTATTTGCTAATGAATCTAAATGGTGATTTATCACCAGCCTTATTTACATGGTTATCCTATCACCAGCACTAAAAATATTTGTGAATGCCTCTTCAAATTTATGTAGAAGGCACAGTACAGGGTAGGGGCCCTTGGTCTCCGTATCTCCAGGGAGCTTAACTTTCTCTCCTCTTCAAGAGGTGGACTCAGGGGTCAAGCCATCCACTGAACCACTTCCTTTCTAATGCCTCTATTTGAGTTCTATTACCGTGTGTGTGTGTGTATACTCAGTTGCGTCAGTCGTGTCCAACTCTTTGCCACCCCATGGACTGTAGCCTGCCAGGCTCCTCTGTCCAAGGGATTCTCCAGGCAAGAATACTGGAGTAGGTTGCCATGCCCTTCTCCAGGAGATCCTCCTGACCCAGGAATCAAACCCAAGTTTTTATGTCTCCTGCAAATTGGCAGGTGGGCTTTTTTTTTTTTTTTTTTACCACTAGCACCACCTGGGAAGCCTGTTTTATTACTACTTTATCTTAATTCAATATTTTGATTTAACTAATAATACATTACAGGTTATAAAATATTTAAAAAGTATAAAACATCATAGAATAAAATAGGCCAGAAAAACAGGTTTTTTTAAAAAAAATTCTATCATTCCAGGAATTTTCTTTGCATCGTGTCTTTTTCCTTCTTTTTATGCATTCATTTCTTTGAACTTTTCTCTATGACCCCTTTCAATTTTTTACCCTTTGTGTTTCCTTTTCCTGACCACATCTTCCAAGCTAGGACTACACATGATCTCTATTGAACTGAAGACTCATACCCACACAGGCCTTCAGCCCCTCGAATTCTGAACGTTCCCTTAGTCTCCAGTCAAAAGGCCCCCTTCCTTTTCCTTCTCTGCCTGTTGGTCAGTCACACACCTGGCTGCCTTCCCAAAACAGTTTAACTTCCTCCTCTGCTTCCACCAACCACAAATCTTTTTCATTCACTGTCTTACCTACTCTCCCTTGAAGATGACAGACAGATAGTACAAGGGAAAGTTATAAGCTCTCGTTGTTGGAGGTCACATGAGTTTCCACTATTCACCCTCACCCGAGTCCTTTCTTTCATTTATTTCAACTGCATTGAGCTTGTTTGAACACACTTCAAGGCCTGGTGATAGTTAGTACTATATATACATTATCTTATTGAGTTATTTCATTAATCCCTTACTTTCTTAGGCTAATAACAAGGGAACCATTATCCTCATTTGGCAGATGAGGAAATACATTTAGAGGGATTAAGAAGTTGGTCCAAGGTTCCATCACCTAGAAAGTGGCTGAGCCAGAAATTGGAACCAGCCTGATTTGCCAAGGTTTTAGCCACTGTGCTGAGCGGTCTCTCCTGGCCTTGCTGTACCCTGGCCCTTCCTCTGATGAATAACATTCTAGCCCAGTATTCCCTGGGATGCCCCCACCACAAACAAATAGAACTATTTGGGAATCAGTATTATAAAGACCATTCTATTAAGACTTCTCCATAGTGGACAATAAGATTGAGTGACTAATGAAGATTTCCTATAGGAGAAGGAAGTTATACTAGCTATCTGCTAGGACTAACTTTTAAAAATTTAATCACTTTTTAAAATTTAAGATTCTAAAAGGGGGAGAAAGAGCACTCTTGTGAAGTCATTGGAATAAATTTACATTAAAAAAAGATACACAGTAGATCTGACTTTGCCTGTCCAGGGCTAGACAAAATCAAGGTATGGACTAAGGTAGTGGTCCTAGCAATGGAGAGACTATTTCCTCCAAAAATACTTGTGAACTGTGTGAGAAATAGCAACAGAAAGCATATTTGGGTAATCCGTCAAAAATGATCCTTTGGGAGGTTAAGAGTATCATCCATGGTCACTATGAAAGAATGTATGCCACCAAAGACCTCTGGACTGGGATGACTGGGTAAGACTACAGTTTACCTGAGAAAGTAGTGAAAAGGTCACTGGCATGGGCTGTGTGACTGTGGGAGAAAGTCATGTCCATGCTGAGGATTGTGGGAACCATGTTTGATTCCCTGAAGACTGGTTGTGAGCCCAGCAGAACAGCCTCATACCCAGCACAATGACTTTAAGTTCACCTGATGGACTAGATGTTTACAATCCCTACTCTTACATCTCTGCTGCTTTACTCCCCATCTGCATTCTATTTTCTTTGCATAGTGCTCTGGCTAAACTCGTGGGTGCCAAGCTTTCTCAACAAACTGTCTGTCTCCCGGCCCTCCATTTGTCTTCAGGTTGTCAATTGCAATTTTGATCACAGTTGAGTTTTATTTCGCACAGCTGTCCTCTCAGTGGTATGACCTGGTCTTCAGTGATTCTCTTCTCCACCCACCCCAACACCCTCTTTATTTTTCAGTCTAACATCTTAGCTGCTACATTCTCTAACCACCTGTTTTCTCTCCAATCAAAGTTGTTTTATTCCAGACAGACATGGACAGCCTTGTTGCAACTTTGCTAGTATCAATGGAAAGAAAAAAATTACCTGTGATCTTCTCATAAGTCATAGAAAAAGTATAAAAAGCATGGGCAAGTGTAATTTATCACCCTGAGCAAGTGGGCATGTAATTACTTGCAAGGCTGCTTTTAGTTTAAAGCATCGTTTTCTATTTTGATCCTTAAACATTTTCCCTGTGTAGAAGTTTTGGAGAATTTGGCCCATTTGTAAGTGCTTGGTGCTAGTGTGAGTGCAAAATCACGTGCACATCATTTCGGTGATGTTTTAAGTATCTCCAATTTAGCCAGAGGGGTCTGCTTGAGCGTCTATTCCAGTTCTTCTTGGCTAGCATATTGGCACTGAAGTTTTTGTTGTTGCTCAGTAAACTATAGTGCAGGATGAAGTGTACTAACAAATAGTCTTTAGGCAATTTAAACACCCAAATAACTTTTGCACAATTAGATATTAATTCTCTTTGGTGCTATCATAATTGCTGGCATACACTGTGGTCATTACATTATGTTCATTTTTGTGTTCATTTAAGGGCTTCCCTTGTGGCTTAGCTGGTAAAGAATCCGCCTGCAATGTGGAAGACCTGGGTTCAATCCCTGTGTTGGGAAGATCCCCTGGAGAAGGGAAAGGCTACCCACTCCAGTACTGTGGCCTGGGGAATTCCATGGACTGTATAGGCTATGGGGTCACAAAGAGTCGGATATGACTGAGCGACTTTCACTTTCACTTAAGGAAAACACTAAATAAATTTAATTTTTTAATATTTTTATATTTAATTTGTCTGGATTTCAAAACTTGTCTTTCTCTTTCCATCTGTAATGCCTTTATTCTTTCATTAGCCTGAAGGAATTTCTTCTTTAAAAGCTTGGATAGTTCTGGGATTGAACACTGGAAGCTATGGAGAGTGATTTTTCTCATCAAGGCATTTTGATTTCATTGAAACCTCTATTTGAAGTAGGGCAGGCTCTTACTTGAGAGGGTTTCTCAGCTTAGCTATTCTGGGCATGATCCAACATGGTCACTGATCCTCACCCCACTCATTATCCTTCAGGTCTAGCAACCACCACACTTTGAATGCACTTCCTTGAAAAAACTTAGGGGAAAGAAATTGATTGGCTCTTCTTGGCTGATGGTTTCCATTACTGGTTGTATCAATAAATATTCTTATGCACAAAATAGCCTAAGGCTATTTCCCATGCATGGACTATGATCAGGACAATTTCAGCTAAAACTGAGCATGACTAACTAACCAACATATTCTGCATAGGGGGTCAGATTTTAGTTATCTGAATCAATGCATGGTAGTGTTGTTCTGCTTCTTCCAAAAGTCACTCCTTTTGGTTCTGGAGGTAATCTTATATCAAATAGTTATAAGTAATGAAACTGCTTTGATACAAATGAACTCAAGAGACCTCCAATGCTGTTAAGTTTCTCTGTCCCATCTTTTTCTACCTTTAGAATTTCTCTTTCTCCCAGCTTATATGGAGGATGGATTGAATTAACCACTAACTAGATTTAGCATATGTGTGTATGTTTAGGCACTAAGTCAGGTCCAACTCTTTTGCAACCCCATGGACTGTTGCCTGCCAGGCTCCTCTGTCCATGGGATTTCTTAGGTAAGAATACTGAAGTGGGTTGCCATTTCGTCTTCCAGGTAGGCTTTCCAATCCAGAGATCAAACCTGAGTTTCTTTCACTGGAAGGTGGATTCTTTACCAATGAGCCACCAGGAAGCCTCAGTTGAGCATACTAGCTCTTGCCTGGAAAATCCCATGGATTGGAGGAGCCTGCAAGGCTGCAGTCCATGGGGTCGCTGAGGGTCGGACACAACTGAACGACTTCACTTTTACTTTTCACTTTCATGCATTGGAGAAGGAAATGGCAACCCATGCCAGTGTTCTTGCCTGGAGAATCCCAAGGACAGGGGAGCCTGGTTGGCTGCCGTTTATGGGGTTGCACAGAGCTGGACACGACTGAAGCGACTTAGCAGCAGCAGCAGCAGCCCCTGAAGAGCTGCATTTTGTTTCTAAGCTTCCTGGTATGACTCCCTCAATTTCTACATTCAGGAAATTAGCAAGAGATCAGCTCCTATTGGGCTCTTGGTGCATTTGAAATAAAAGTGAACGAAGATGGTGATAATGTCAACTAAGTTGTTAAACATGCAATATTCTTAAATAAACAAATTTATTAAGCACTTACTTCATGACTTCCTGAGTGGTCCAGTGGCTAAGAATCTGCCTGCAATGCAGGGGACACAGGTTTGATCCCCGGTCCCAGAAAATTCCACATGCCGAGGGACAACTAAAACCATGCACCACAACTGCCAAGCCCGCGCTTGAGCTCATGCTGCATAAGGAGAAGCCACCGCAAGGAGAAGCCCAAGCACCACAACAAAGAGCTGCCCCCACTCACCACAACTAGAGAAAGCATGTGCCTGGCAGTGAAGACCCAGTGCAGCCAAAAATAAATAAAATAAATAAATAAATAAAAAGCACTGAGTACATGTAAGATTGTGTTCTAGGCAATCTGGTAGCAGAGAATTCAGTATGATTTCTGCTGTTACAGGTGACCTAGAGCACAGTGGATCTAGAACACAGGAATTATCCTCCAGAATGGTTGGTCAGTTGGCAACTTCCTTGTGGCTCAGACTGTAAAGGGTTTGCCTGCAATGCAGGAGACCTGGATTTGATCCCTGGGTCAGGAAGATCCCCTGGAGAAGGGAATGGCTACCCTCTCCAGAATTTTTGCCTGGAGATTTCCATGAACAGAGGAGCCTGACGGGCTACAAGTCCATGGGGTTGCAAAGACACAACTGAGAAACTAGTACTCACTCACTCCCTTTGGAAAGATTAATTGCAGTGAAGATCTGGGTCACTGTTCTGCAGGCTTGAATGTTACTGAAGGTAGTAGAGCAGGCCAACCCCTTTCAAATGACACAGTGCCCTGTTCATAGCTGCTTTGGAACAGACGTCCGGAGATGGCTGTGCGCTTCTGGCGAACTACGAGCATCTGTCTTCTATATTGGTGCTATGTTGCTTCACATGTCCCTCTTGGGCAAATGCATGTTAATTGAAAACAATGACACAATTGGGACTCAGTATCATAAGAGTTGGAGATGTACTTCCTCAAGATATATGTAAAATAAAGTAGATCAATTTTAAGTTCTTTAAGACACAGACATTTCTATATTGTTTGCATTTTATTTTCTGAATTTCTTCATTTAAAATCCTGAACAAAATTACCTTTGTTATATAATCATACGATTATAGTCTTTTCTTGAAGGCATGCTAAGTTCATTTCTAGCCTGGAAAAAGAGAACTGTAGAAATCTGGATTCTTTCTTTGCCTCTTATTATAGGATACAGGAGCCTAGTAAAATGCTAATAATATTTTAGTAGGAGAATATGGCACCTTTTATGGCTTAACTGCATTTAGGTGAAGTCATTGCTCCACATGACAACATGAGTTAAGATGAAATACACTCATTAAAAACAAATTCCATCATGTCATGGGTAACTTGTGATCTCTAGCTTTGGAGTGTTAAGCCTTGCAGATCATGCCAGGGCCTACATGAAGTCTGTTATTAATAATAAGAATAAATTCCACCCCACTCCTTAGGTGGCACACTCACATCACCAGTCAACAGCTCAACACACTCTTTAGTAACAGAGGAAGAGAGAACCAGCACATTCTAATGATTTGAATAATTGTTTGGAAACTTGATAATGTGTTAACATTCATTTGCTGAAAAGTGGGCCAATGATGGTAAGTGATTTCCTCTTAAGATGTGTGTGTGCCTATTGATACATATCTGTGGTTGGTGAGCCCCTTGGTTAGAAGGCTGTCAATGAAGCTCAGACCCGGGGCTTTTCCCCATGTGGCCTGTCAACTTCTCTCTTTCAAGGGTCACATTTTCGTCTTTGACCCCAGACTGCTGTTACACATGTGTTTACTATTGGCCAGTAAGGAGATGAGATTCGAGATCATGTATTACTTAAATCTATCACCTTCCAGGAGAAAACAACTTGTAGCACACAATCCATGTGGGTGGTTCTGTAGCATCACCTCACGGGCCATGTCTCTGGGCTGTACAAATGGACGGGTCTAGATATAAAGACAGATACACCAGAGACAGCTATTAATCATATCGTCGATGGACATCCATCTGGAGGAAGACCATGATGAAACAGTGAGTTGTTTGCATCAAAGATTAGTCTAAAGACAGCTGTAGATTTATTATTTTAAAATCTCTGGATGAGGGGATTGGATTAGATAAACTTTAAAGTCCTTCCAGCTCTAAGTCCTTCCAGCTCCCTGCAGTCTCCAAGTGCATTGATTAACATACATAATGTAAAACAATGTAGTTTTGTAAAGCAAAATTGGCAGGAAGAGAATATTCTCTCAAGAAAAACTACTTTCTGAGAGTCTTCCCTTCAAGCTACCAAAAAAAGGTGATCAAGTAGAGCTCAAAAATAATTTCTGGGCTTACACTGAAAATTCTTTTATCTGGAACAGATTATTTCATTCCACAATTAGAAATGAGATCCAAAATGCAAATATTACTGAGAGAGATAGCACATTGCCTCATATTCACACTATGGTGTTAACAACTGCTATAAGAGCCATTTTACAGAATAAGTTTGAGAGGGAGAAGCATACCTTATTCAAATATATGAAGATGATTTTACAAATCATATCCTATTTTATTCCAGTCCTAATTCTGCCAACCCTTCTGGGTATGTAACAGTTTTAAAGACTTGAAGTGCTTCAAAATTTGAAGAGGGGGAAAAAGTGGAAACAGCTTAAATGAGAATGTAACTCTTAGATTTTCATCAAATACACTTTTATAGTTTTCCAGTTTGTTTCTTGAGAAAGGGTGAAAATTTTTGGAATTAAATGTACAATAAAATACCAAATATATACCAGTTCTTTAAAGATTTGTAGCTCGATTTTCCCGAACTATCTTAGCTTGGATCAAGTCTCTCACATCTGAATTGGTGAGACATGCTATTTACTGTCCTATTGACCAGAAGGAAATCTGTGAAATCAATGTTTGAAGATCTATCCCATTTGGAGTTCAATTTAGTCTTGTCAGAATGTTATTTGGAGAGTAATAAAACAAAATTAAGTAGGAGAAAAACATATTTGTAAATCAACTAAATTTCGTGGCTGCAGAATTTTTGTTTCCTTATAGTCCCTGTACATGGAACAAGAGACTCAGGGCTCCACATACGGCCCAGGGATGCAGGTTGGATATATGAGTTCTGTATTCTTGATGTAAGAGTTAAAAAAGGGACTTCTCTGGTGGTCCAGTGGTTAAGATTTCATGCTCCCAGTGCAGGAGGCCCCAGTTTGATCTGTGGTCGGGGAGCTAGATCCCACATCCTGCAACTGAAGATTCCACTTGCGTGCTTGTGTGCTTTGTCACTCAGTCGTGTCTGACTCTTTGTGACCCCATGGACTGCAGCCCACCGCTCCTCTGTTCATGAGGATTCTCCAGGCAAGAATACTGGAGTCGGTTGCCATGCTCAGGGGATCCTCCCAACCCAGGGATTGAACCCAGGTCTTCTGCATTGCAGATGGATTCTTTATCAGCTAAACTACCAGGGAAGCCCAAAGATTCCACATTCTGCAACAAAGATTAAAGATCCCATAACTAAGGCCTGGCACAGTCAAATAACTAAATAAATATATTTTTAAAAAATGCCAAACCAACAGTTCCAAAGAGACACAATTACATTTTGCCCTGGAGGCCCTATCACAGGGCCAGGGTGGCTGCTCCATACGGGTGACAACATAGATGCAGGTCTTCCCTAGACCGCTGGTTGGATACATGAAACTCTGGAAGTCATTTAAATAGGAATTGCAATCAGAGAATAAGTCTAGGTGCTTTGCAAAGTAACATTTTCCTCTGCTCTAGCTGAAAAAGATTAGTCATTTGTTTATATTGCCCAAGAGGTGTCAGGTCCCTTGAACAGTGTTAGGTGACCAGAACTTTGAAAAATTGGTATTCTTTCTCCCCTCTAACTATAAACTGGAAACTTCACTCATGTGGTATGGTGTACTGGAAGGCCAGGCTTTCATTCTTCTTAACTTCCCATACAATCAAAAGAACCTAATGAATTCAAGTTGCCTGTAACATTTTGTGTGTTTCTGAGTTGAAACTGAATTCCCAAACAATCACGTGAACAATAATGAAATTCAGGCAGAGTCTCTATTTTCCTGTTGTTAGAAAAGAGACTCTTATGGTGAACTCCTGGGTTCTAAGATAACATAACATTTTTAAGATAACATAAAATTTAGCACTTATCAACTGCATTTAGCATGCAAATTGTTTCAAAGACCCTGAAGAAATGCAATGGCTGAACTGAGTTTGATTGGGAATACAACTTATAGATTTATATAACACTTGGATTCTCCATGTTAGAAACTATACTCTATAGATTACAGTTTAATTGTGTAGATGATATTATAAGACAATGAGTCTCTTATAACTCCACTTGAGAATTTAGGTACAATAAGCAGAACATAATTATTCCAGTTGGAATTTGGCCAGAAGCTGGGGATTAAAAACCCTTAGTGTTATGAAAAGTTTCATGGGATATTTAATGACTAGACATAGCCAGAAGCTTAGATTTATGGCATCCAAAAATAGTACCCCTAGCAGGATTAGTCCACTCAGGTCATGCTGGGGCACAGTTTGGGCAATAGTCAAAAAACCACGTTTATTGAATCATAAACATAATTTCTAGCAGCTCTGGGTTGGAAATTTGTATTCAAGCACTACTTACCAACTTTTAGCGGCTTCCTTGGATGTAGCATCCCACCGGCAATCGATAAAAGCACCGTAATACAGAAAATGTCAGGTAGGCTTGAATGATAATGATGGTAGTTAGTGTAGGAGGACAATGACCAAAGCTGACTCTACAAGCCATGGCTTGAGATGGCTCCATATGTGATGCGATTTCAAAGGCCATGGAAAGACACAAAATGCCACAGTTAGTTTGAATTGCTGGTGCATGCCATTTCACAAATATGATTTTATTTTTTTTTAAATTAATGCTCAACCCCTATTTTGAAGCAAATATACTTGAAAAAGTTAATACGTGGGCCTGCGTTATTGTTTAAATCACAGTGTAACATGAGCTTTTCCTACTTTAAGGAGTCTTGCTAGAACCGAAGAGTAAAGGATTTTTAAGAATAAAGATATTGGATGAGTGAACCACTAAGGGAGGGAAAGTTTGCAGAAAAGAGAGTATAGGGTCAAGGAAGACAAATTCTTCCAGCCTCGTTGTTATGGGCTGGACTGTGTTCCATCTCCCCACACCGCTACCCTCACATTCATATGTGGAAGCTGTAATCCCCATTATTTCAGAATAAGACTGAACTTGGAGATAGAGTTTTTAAAGAGGAAATTAAACCAATCTACCTGGCTTCCTTTAAAGAAGAGGAAATTGGAAACAGAGAGACCAAGGGTGTGCTTAAGCAGATAAAGGACAGTGTGAGGATATGGCAAGAAGGGAACAAGTTACAAGCTAAGGAGAGAGGCCCCTGAAAAAACCAATTCTGAAGTCAACTTCATCTTGGACTTTCTAGCTCCCAGAGTTGTGAGAAAATAAATTTTGGTTGTTTAAATCACCCCTTCTGTAGTATTGCATGATGGCAACCCCAGCAACATAAAGCACTCACCCCTTTTCAGCAGAAAGGCATCAAGACAGCTAGTTAAATCTCTCAGCTTCTTTGAGGCTCAGGCTTTCACTGGAAGTAGCTCATCTCTTTCTTGAATCTTTCTAGCTCCAGGGAAAACACTGTGGATCAGGTCTATCACCTGAGGTTGATTTTGCAAGGCATGGTTTAAATTCAAGACATTATCTGGACCATAATATGCTGGAATGAAGAGAGGTGCAGAGCACAAGTTCAGCTGGGAAAGGCTAATGCTGGGTCTGACCAAGCTGTTATCAAGATGGAGTCAGAGTCATTGTTTGCTGGTAGGCATGGAGGGTTGGCCAACCTTCCACATTAAAAATGAGATGCCTGTATTTTTGCTACTTAAAAACCACGGGCAATTCTCCAGGATGGTCCTCTGTTGGGCATTTCTGATGTATTAAATGAATTTTGGTGAGGGGATTTCAAAATAGGCTTTGGGGGCTATAATAACCTTGCCATCAGCAGGCAATGAAGGGCCTCCAGCATTAATATTATTTAATGTAAATGCAAAGTAACTGCAATTACAGCAATTCAGAGTATTCATGTTTAAAACCAGGATTAATTGTTAATAATAAAACTGTAGCCTTTTAAAAATGCAACATTGATGTCCTCCTTGTAGAACCTGGGAGTCTGGAGGGCAAGGATAATTTATACTTGCCAAATCACTGAGAGAAAATTCCAACTATGTGGAAATGTAAATATTCAGTATTATAAAGGATAATTAGAGATAGGCTAAATATTTACCCAGTCCCCTTCTTTTTAAATCACAAATAAGATTTCTCTTGTTGGTTCAAGCTTTCCTGAGAGAAGACAGGCTAAAAAAAGAAGAGAGTGTCTTTCTTTTCTTAACCAAAATCTTTCTTACAAATCATGTGAAATCTAACTCCCTTTCATTATTGACTTTGAAATTTATTTCACAATTATTTCATTTTACTAAGACACTGCAAATGAAATTTAGTATGTGTTGCATCAAAAATATCAAAGATATAATGTTGAATATGAACACAAAAACATAAGTTTAGCAGCAAATTAACTGACAGTTAAGTAGAATGTAAACAAATTATTTAGAGATTATTTGCAGAAGTTTAGAAGTGTGCAGACATTCAAATGTTCAAGGACCCTGAATTGTCACCATTTTAAAAGAACCTTCCAACAGATGCACAAATAAACAACTATACTGTGGGAGAATTGTCATACAGAGAGCTTCATGTAAAGCTTTTGCTTTTGGTAGTTATTTTCTTTCCTCTTTATTCTTCCCTTGATTATTTTCTCATGAGGATAGTTTCAAAGGAAATATGACTTCTGAGAAGGAATTTTCTAAATAAAAAGATTTGATCTGTCATAGTCCAGGCAGGAAAACAAAAAAATATTCTAGATATTTCAAAGATAGGCAATTTAATACAGTGAGTTGGTTACATAGATGATGGAAGTGTTGGCAAGGAGCTGGTAAGGTGATCTAGAAATTAGAAATAGTAGGAAGTTACTACTACCCCAAGCTTGAAAGGACACAAAGAGAAGGCATTTCTTTCAGAGTTCAGAGATGAGGACCAGAGCTGGGGAACTAGAACCCAGGTGGGGACTCTCCTATTGGAGCTACGAGCATGGAGGGAAGAGGGGTTGCTCCAATGCAGCAGAATCACGGTGAAGGTAGGATCAAGGGTGGAAATAAAAGCAGGAAAAAAAAAAAAAATACCTTGACTCCTCCAGGATTCTGCCAGTGTCTCCCGTTGGCCAAATCTACCAAAATCCAGTTGGCAGAGCAGACAAGGAAATATAGTTCCCAGAAATGCACAGCAGAGCAAGGGAAGGGTAGCGTATGGATCAATAGCAAGTTGGCAAGTGATTTGCACACACAAAATGGAATTACTTTTGTAAGTTTCTCTTTGCTTAGTTTCATGTGGTTCCCTCAAGCCATGGGACCATACAATGAAAATCACTTTGGAACCCTATGACAATCATAGGTTTTTTTTCCCCTATGAGATATTTAATGAAGTAAGTAAAGTTCTTCTGGGCCTCAGAATTGTTAACTCACCGAACCACTAATATAGTAGTTGAGATGTGGGAAAAAGAGGCCCAAAAATCTAAAATGGTACCTGTGACTGATATTTGAGTTTCAGACCCAGACACTGAATATCATTCTTCAGAATATCAGCTCTCAACTTGTTACATGACATTTCAACTTGAGCAATTTTCTACTAATGAACTCCTTTATTTCTGCCTGTCTCATTAGGACACTCCATGCTTTCCAGAAATGCAAGTGAAGTTTAATAGAGATAAAGCCATTCCACAGGCACTGCTATGATCAAGAAGCTACAATCAATCTTGTTTTCTTCAAGCATGTCATAAAAAGACCCTTTTCCTTCTGATTAGCATTCTTGAACACAGTACAAGCTGATGACTTGCTTGAAGTCATTCACTGTAGGGATACAGCACCTACTGCACGTGATAAAACGACATAAGGCATATGAACTGCTCATTACAATCTAATTAGTTTGGGCTTTTCATTTCATTTTATGTCCTGAATTGAACCTGATTCAATATGATTCTGAGCTGGAGTTCATCATATCTTCTCCCTGGCAGTGCAAGTTCATGGTGTTTGCTTGCTAAATTCCATGGTTAGAGAAATGGTTCCTCTTTTTTTTAGGTTAGAAAGAAGACCATTAGTATAAAATGACTGAAACCTTTGCTATTAAGTAATCTTCTGTAAGAGATTTCCATTTGACCCGGCACAGTTACAGTTGTTGAAGAATTTCAAGAAGGTTTGACCGTTTTAATAAGCTGACTTAAGTAATTCATGGGTTCAATTCCTTGTAATTCAGTGGAACAATAGTCTTAGCCCTTGGGTTGCACTCCAAAGAATGACTAAACAAGAAAGAAAAACTTGGGTTAGTTTATCTAACAAACTCGATGATAAAGGAGGCTTCTTGAGAGCAAGATTTTGAGAGCCTTCCATTTTGGGGTTGTTTCTAACTCCAACATTCTTCCGTGTCTCAAATTAGTAAACAGGCTGTATAAGTAGACTAAGTACATATCTATTTATCTAATTTTAATATTTTATGGGTCGTAAGAAAAGGATAACTGGAATTTTCCTGGAAGATATATACGCTGTCCTCTCTGTGTCTTTAATTTTGGCATGAGGGAGATTCAGATATCTGCTTTTTTTGATTTCTTAATAGGACAGTCATAGTATCCATCGGATTCAGTAATTCATTTTTTATTTGAAAAATCATTTAATATGGGTAATGTGAATATAAAATACTCATAAGAATATTTTCTTGCTATTCAAATGAGCTTTAAAAATGTGTTGTATCATCCAGAAAGCAAATGTTGTCTTTTCTGTTCATCCTATAAAGTACCTTAGGGCTTTGCCAAAACATAGCCCTTTGGTTTCATGCCGTGTGACTGCCCTGTAGATGAGGTCTTCTGGAACCTGATTAACAAAATCATTTTGGATAAAGTAGATTTCCTCCACATTTCTAAGTTCAACCTGTAAATAATAATAAAAAGAAATAGTCATACATACCCCAGAACTTTGCTGGTACGATATAGTTAGATGATAGATGTATAACGCTTAGAATTGTATCTTTCACAAAATACATGTTCACCCTGTTGGCTCCTTTCCCACCTGCCTGTTTTGGAGCAATATAATTTAATCAAATTCCTACCCTAAACAACATCATGCAACTCCATGTGGTTTTGTTGATCTAATTCCTAAATCACCAATGCTCTGCCCAAAAGTACTTCTTTCACAGTTAAGAGGTTTACTTTAATTCAACTAAAACATTTTATTGGGGTATAAAAACAGATAACGAATGAGAAACTACTGCAAACACAGGGAACTCCACTCAATACTCTGTGGTGACCTAAATGGGAAAGAAACCCAAAAAGAGGGGATATATGGGTACATATTCACTGATTGATTTTGCTGTACAGCAGAAACTAACACAACATTGTAAAGCAACACTAATTTAACTGAATTTTTATATCATAACTGGGGACCATCATTTGTTACCAGTGAACTGAGATTTACCGTTGATTGGGTATTTTGATTGTATTACATATAAGCCATTTTTTCACCCCCTAAAGTCCATAAAAATGGTAACATTTTAATAATGTTCCCTTATCCTCTTGGAAAAGAAACTAACCTAGGTGAATATCTGTTTTGTTTATTTAAGTTTTGTATCTAACTGGTAGTTCTTTATTTCTGCAATAATTTGTTGAAAGCTTGTGGTTAGATAGAACATAACCTTTAATTCAGCTATTGTTAGCACTTTTGTATGCCAGAGAGAGGTTCTGAAATTTTCAGTAGGCCGTGGACTCTTAATAGGGACTCTTAATTGTTCCCTTAGTACTCCAGAGCCATCGTGACATCTGAGTTATACACATTTCTTATGTATAACCTTCAGCTCAACATTGAAGTCAGGCATAAGGCATTTGTCCCACACTTTGCACAAGAAGCGGAAGTGAGGTTTGTTTTTTTTTTTTTACTTACATTGTCAAGGATTCTTAAGGGATTGGTCTTGGTTAATTAGCAATTAGTAAAATGAGTATCAAGCTCCTGATAAAATATTGTTAGGGAAATTGGGAAACAGAAGGTTACCCAAGCCACTAACCCGATCTTTGGGGAAGAGGAGGAGGTAGGAAGAGAGGGAATCAGGAGCTGGGGGTACCCAGAGCATGTCTGCCGCTCATGTCCTCCAGCAAATTATCCCATTCTCTTTCTACCCCGAAGCACAGTTCTGAGGCTCCTGAGACTAGAATAAACTCAGAAATTACAACTTGATTAAAGACTACCGAGATGTTCATATTGGAAATATAAAATGATATTATGAAAATAGATGTGCTCTTCTTTGTTTATAAACTTGCCATTATCTGTGTTTGAGCTGATGGCAGGTTTGGGCTGAACTGTCTACATTGATGGAAGGTGTGAGTTTGCCATGCGTGTGTTAAATCGCTTCAGTCGTGTCCAACTCTTTGCTACCCCATGGACTGTAGCCTGCCAGGTTCCTCTGTCCATGGGATTCTCCAAGTAAGAATACTGCAGTGGATTGCCATTTCCTTCTCTAGGGGATCTTCCCGACCAAGGGATCAAACCTGCGTCCTTTATGTCCCCTGCATTGTAGGTGGGTTCTTTACCACTAGCGCCACCTGGGAGGGGTGCTGTCCATGCAGTGAAACAGATCTGAGCCACCTGGCAGACATGGTCTCGTAGCTCGTGACCCTGGTAACCTGAGTGGGATGAGCACGATGAACATCACGTATTAATTGACATGGGTCTTCATCCGTGTGTTAAGGGATATGCAGGTAATGTTCTTCACACTTCCATACAGCTGAAGAACAAAGTGAAATAAAAATGTTTACAGGACATTGGCCAGTTCCAGTGAATGAACTGTGGTTTGAGGACATAGAGGAGCTTTTTTCTTTGACACTATAATGTTTTTATTTGTG